>NC_079419.1:7659414-7661054 GCF_026213295.1 Gadus chalcogrammus | reverse complement strand
ATAGAATAACAAAAACTCAAGCTGACGCTAAAATAAGCTGAGCTAAACGAAACTCAACCCAACTGACCTCCACCCGTCTCAACTCCACGTGTTTCCGACACTTCATTTCAACATTGATAGAAAAGGATTGACCCTTCTTCTTCTTTTTTCCCCCGAGACACAGTAGCATCACGTTAACCACCAGCCATGTGACACACTGACCATGTGAGCAACTGGCCTCCGTTAAGTGAAAGTCCCCCCATTCAGCTGTCATATGAGCGGCGACCTGGCTGCTCATGGGTCCATTTACAATGACCTCATTGAACACGGGGGTTGAGTTATGAGGACCGCGGCGCGCTCACACTCACCTCGCCGTCACATGATTGCACACTGAGGGACTGTTGACCCTCTGAGAGGTCACGTGATATATCTTATATGATGAGGAAGTCTTATGATCCTAGGATGGTCCGCTGTATACAGATGAATGAAGTCACCGATTGGATCCCGGTTGATATTCTATTTGAAACAACTCGCTTGCAGTGGAAATGTGTAGCCCCGCTGGAATTGTGAAGTGTATCTTTTCTTTCCTCCAAAAATCTTAAAATGCCTATAGCCTACACCAGGAATTCATTAATTCATTCATTAATTCATTAGCTGCCTTTAATGATTTTCTGTGGACTCAACAATACTAATGATAATAAGTGAGATAAAGTCCCTTTCAACGTACAAGTTCAAGCCCACCCTGTGATGCAACCCATTTAGCCCGTCATGTTACTTTTATTTGATTGTGCAAGCCCTGCGTTTTGCCCTGTCAGCAGATGCTGTCTCGGCACAGGAGGCCTGAGTGGATTAACACAGTGCCTGGAACAAGGTGGATCCGCTCGCTTCAAGGGTGTGGACAACATGCCCGCCCTCTCTCCCTCTCCCCCACCCCACACACACTGGGGTGGGATAATCCCTTCTGAATCCATTGTGAAAAATATCAGACACATTAGAGCTACATTAAATAAATAAGTCTGTAACACTTAACAATAAGTGTACATTAATTAGCCATTAATTAATATTAGTTAATGCAGTTATTCACTAACACTTAAATCACATTTAATGAACAGTGAACTAATGTTCTGATGATCACTTACTAATGGGTTGGGTTTCATGTTTACTAATGGTGTTCATGTGAACTAAAAGGGACTAACTAATGATGTTTTCATTTATAGATAATTTAATAGGAGAGGGTTAGGGAACCCTAACCCCTATGCTAATGCTATATTATAATGCTCCTTCCTGCGTGTAAAAGTGTTTTCAATAATTCTAATATGTAATTCTGCATTATCACAAGATGCATTTTTGCTATTAAGCACAAATTGTACCGCAGTAGCAGATGTTACTCATAACATGATATAAATGTCTGATAGCCTGGAGCACTGATGGGTGATAACTCCCCAAGGGGATGAGTGATGTTTAACCTTAGTTGACACCAAAGCCTGCCAAGCCTTGAATCCATCAGAGAGAGAGAGATGGTAAAGTTTCAACATTAATGGAACTCTCTAACTTTCCAACACAGATATAACCAACATCCTCTGTAGATGTGCGTTGTTTGATTGGACTTTGTTATCTACTTTCCTCAACACCTGGTAAACAGGAAGGTGTAAAGGCATGTT
>NC_079419.1:7611914-7654414 GCF_026213295.1 Gadus chalcogrammus | reverse complement strand
TTTGCGGCTGTGTCACCATAGGAACATAGCGTGGATAATGCAGTAGGACTGTCTGGGCGGTACACAGCATAATCCAGGGCAAAATGGGAAATCTAATGTATTGAGGAAAAGGGAGTAATCTTCTGCCTGATCGGCATTTGTACCTGATTGGACCTCACGGTCTCCGGGTTAATTTAATTTAACTGCTGATCTGTTCTAAATATGTCTTTGTGTGTGTGTGTGTGTGTGTGTGTGTGTGTGTGTGTGTGTGTGTGTGTGTGTGTGTGTGTGTGTGTGTGTGTGTGTGTGTGTGTGTGTGTGTGTGTGTGTGTGTGTGTGCGCGTGTGTGTGGGGGGGGGTGTTTGTATATGTGCGTGTTTTTTTTTGGCTGTGTGTGTGTTTGTGTGTGTGTGTGCGTGTGTGTGAAAGTGCTATGCCAGTCTATTTTGCACCAAGGTCATTCACTTCAATGTACACTCACGTCGGCACACCAACCCAGCTTTATCTATAGTTTCCCCACTCTACTTATTCACTCTCCCTCTCTCTTTCAATTGCTCTCTGGCATTCGCTCTCTGTGAACGAGGAACAAAATGGAATAAGTGTTTTTGTTTTGAAAACAGATGGCAAAAGATACATCTGTAATCATGTCCTAACAGGGCTGAAGTCGAATTGAATCATTCCATTAAAAAATACGAAAAGATTGTTTTGTATTCTTGGGAGAGGAACAATATGAGGCCATGAGCAGTTTTTATTGAACATCTCTTCCTTAGAAAAAAAAGCTCCATGTAAAACCATACCAAAGACCTTTCATCAATACAGTGTACTTAGTATGACTTTTATAATCGATTAGGATGAATAAGCAATATGATGTTATTATGACATGTTCACTCTCAGACACACGCAGCCACCGATGACGTCTGTGCACCACACGATATGTTGCCATGGCAACATCATAACACATAATTACTTCCCTTTTTTGTCCCGTGTGTTTAATGAATGAGTCAGTGGTAATCCGCACTCATATTCATTTAGTGTAGGGGCTGCCTTACATCGTCCTTCAAGGTTGCAGTAAATTTATTAATGGTGGAAAGTCTGTGTCTGGTGTTTCAATCTGTGTGTGTGTGTGTGTGTGTGTGTGTGTGTGTGTGTGTGTGTGTGTGTGTGTGTGTGTGTGTGTGTGTGTGTGTGTGTGTGTGTGTGTGTGTGTGTGTGTGTGTGTGTGTGTGTGTGTGTTTGGTCAAGCCATCATGAATGTGAGCCTCCAGAAACAGGCTCCCTGCTGTGTCACCTTAATAATCACCCGCCTCCTGTTGAGTTTATAGTCCAAGGCGTAATGCTGCCTAAAGCATTAGCTCGGGAACTCCTCTATCATGTGCTGCTGTGGACCCAGCCAGTGCTAGCCTCTGTCGACGTCTGGCATGTCTCAGCGCTGTTTAGACTCATGATACATCACTTGTCGCTACATATAGGTCTACAGCCAGATACCGTATCGGGTTCAAGGTAAAACCAACAATACCTACAATACCTGCTGAAAGTAATTCATCAGGATTACCTCACCCCGCACAGTTAACTGTGTGTATGTGTGTGTTTGTGTGTGTCTGTGTGTGTGTGTGTGTGTATGTGTGAGCAAACGTGTGCATGTGTGTTTAGGTGAGGGCTTCTGTGTATGTGTGCATGTTTGTATAAATATATGCATATGTGTTTGTGTGTTTGTGTGTGTATGTGTGTGTGTGTCTGTCTGCACACGCGTGAATGTGTGTTTTGGGGAAGGCTTCTGTGTGCGCATGTGTGTGTATGTGTATGTGTGAATGTATTTGTGTATGTGTGTATGTTTGTGTGTGTGTGTGTGTGTGTGTGTGTGTGCGTGTCAGTCAGACAACAGCCCCCTGCCTCCTCCAGGGTGTGTGATCTGTGTGACCGTCTGGTGTGAACTCTTCACTGACTCTTCTCTCAAGGGGCCGTTGGTGAAGACTGGGGGGGTGGGGGGGGGGGTGGAGGACTAGGGGGGCTGCTGGTGGAGCACTGGGTGGGGGGGAGGTGGAGGGCTAGGGGGGGAGTTGGAGGACTGGGAGGGCTGGTGGTGGTGGAGGACTAAGGGGGGGGGCTGGTGGTGTTGTACGGGGAGTGGGGGGCAGGTGGAGGGTAAAGGGGTTTGAAGTGGACTCCACACTGGGCCCTGCTTATTTACAACCCATCTCTGTTTAGACTCCACTAAAACAGAAGCAGTAAAAACAGGGGGGGGGGGGGGGGGGTGAGCAGGGGTGTCGGGCAGCCACAGGGGTTCTGGCTGTATTGTTATAGTTACACAATGTCGGAGTCTGGTGCGTCCAAACGCCCCCATGCCAGTGGAGGCCCGGGCCACACGGTGTGCTGCCACAGTGATTGATGAATCTCACGTGTTTTTATTTGATTTTGACGAAGTATTTTCACAAATAGGCCGGTCCCTCCAGGTTCAGATCAGCCGCGTCTCGGCTAACGACGGCTATAGTGTGAGCGGGTGACAGTGAGGTGTGAACTGTTGACACTCTTGCTTTGGAGTGGTTAACGGCGGCGGTGGTTTGAAGACGGTTGCACCGTAGAACTGCACACGCACACGCACACGCACACGCACACGCACACGCACACGCACACACACACAGGGGCGGCAGCCAGCTCAGGTGGTAGAGCGGGTTGGCTGTTAACTGAAAGGTTGCCAGTGTCGATCCCCCGAAGGTCGAGGTGTACCTGAGCAAGGCACCTAACCCTAAATGCTCCAGACGAGCTTGCGGGGGTGTGTGCATGAATGGGTGAATGTCAGGCAATATTGTAAAGCATTTTGGATAAAAGTGCTGTTCAAATGCACTCGTTCAATAAACAAATAATTTTTCTGCATTTAAACGGGACAACAATGACCTTTGTCGTAGTTTACCCTTTTCTTGTTGTTGCTTATTTCTCACACCTTTTCCAAGGAAAAGGTGTGAGAAATAAGCAAATTCAACAAGATTGCGCTTGTTTTGATATTACGGATCATGGGGGCTTGTGATGAGTATGACTCATGGCAGCTGACACGTCCCCAGCCAGACACTTCACTTTGCAGAGAAAGGAAGAAATGGCCACCCACTGAGCACTCTACACAGCTGTCAAGTGTCACGGACCAGAGACAAGAACCAAAAAAGATACAGGCCCATTCTAACATGTGTATTTCACATGTGTTGTCAAGGATGAAGACAATGAGCATCTGCTAACATTAAACAATATCTTTAGATATTGGTGGTGGTGGTGGTGGTGGTGGTGGTGGTGGTAGTTGTGGGGATGTAGATGGTGGTGGTGTTGGTGGTGGTGATGGTGGTGGTGGTGGTGGTGGTGGTGGTAGTTGTTTGGATGTAGATGGTGGTGATATAGATGGTGGTGGTGGTGGTGGCAGTTGTGGTGATGTAGACGGTGGTGGTGTTGGTGGTGGTGGTGGTAGTTTTGATGATGTAGATGGTGGTGGTGTTGTTGGTGGTGGCGTTGTTAGTTTTGGTGATGTAGTTGTGGTGATGTAGATGGTGGTGATGTAGATGGTGGTGGTGGTGGTGGTAGTTGTGGTGATGTAGATGGTGGTGGTGGTGGTGGTGGTGGTGGTTGTGATGGTGGTGGTGGTGGTGGTGGTGGTGGTGGTAGTTGTGGTGATGTAGATGGTGGTGGTGTTGGTGGTGGTGGTGGTGGTGGTGGTGGTGGTGGTGGTGGTGGTGGTGGTGTTAGTTGTGTGGGGATGTAGATGGTGGTGGTGTTGGTGGTGGTGGTGGTGGTGGTTTTGGTGATGTAGATGGTGGTGGTGTTGGTGGTGGTGGTAGTTGTGGTGATGTAGATGGTGGTGGTGTTGGTGGTGGTAGTTGTGGTGATGTAGATGGTGGTGGTGTTGGTGGTGGTGGTAGTTGTGGTGATGTAGATGATGGTGGTGCTGGTGGTGGTGGTGGTGGTGGTAGTTTAGGTGATGTAGATGGTGTTGGTGGTGGTGGTAGTTGTGGTGATGTAGATGGTGGTGGTGTTGGTGGTGGTGGTGGTGGTGGTGGTGGTAGTTTAGGTGATGTAGATGGTGGTGGTGTTGGTGGTGGTGGTAGTTGTGGATATGTAGATGGTGGTGGTGTTGGTGTTGGTGGTAGTTGTGGTGATGTAGATGGTGGTGGTGTTGGTGGTGGTGGTAGTTGTGGTGATGTAGATGGTGGTGGTGTTGGTGGTGGTGGTAGTTGTGGTGATGTAGATGGTGGTGGTGTTGGTGTTGGTGGTAGTTGTGGTGATGTAGATGGTGGTGGTGTTGGTGGTGGTGGTAGTTGTGGTGATGTAGATGGTGGTGGTGTTGGTGGTGGTGGTAGTTTAGGTGATGTAGATGGTGGTGGTGTTGGTGGTGGTGGTAGTTGTGGTGATGTAGATGGTGGTGGTGTTGGTGTTGGTGTTGGTGGTAGTTGTGGTGGTGGTGGTGGTGGTGGTAGTTGTGGTGATGTATATGGTGGTGGTGTTGGTGGTGGTGGTAGTTGTGGTGATGTATATGGTGGTGGTGCTGGTGGTGGTGGTAGTTGTGGTGATGTATATGGTGGTGGTGTTGGTGGTGGTGTTGGTGGTAGTTGTGGTGGTGTTGGTGGTGGTGGTAGTTTAGGTGATGTAGATGGTGGTGGTAGGGGAGGTGGTGATGATGATAGGTCCCGTTGGGCCCAAACCCTTTTGAGAGGGCTTTCAGCTCCAAATAAACAAACACACCCACCATTTTGTTTGCTCCAGCAGGAGAGTCACATTAATGATTGGTTGGGCTCTGTATTCCGTTGTTTGCCATTGCTCACTATGCAGTGTTGCACGTTTGCACTTGAAAGCACCCTATCGAAGCGTCTGGGTAATGGGGAGAAATGAATAGTCCATAACCACATATTATAATAATTTATGTCGTGTTTCATCCAAACGAAACGGGACAATGAACTGTTGGAGTTTCAAGGTACTTTTAGCAAACTGCCAGACTGCCTGTAAACATGAGGGCTGTATCGGGTAGTTGAAGATCTTCAGGGAAAAAAAACACCCACTACGTTATAAAAAAATCTCATTGGAGATGTTGATCAGGTTGCCTTAGCAACTGTACTTTTGTCATTGTCTGTGCCTGCGTGGTGGTGCGTGTGTGCGTATTGTTGGGTTTGTATTGTGTGTTGCTGAGGAAAGTTCAATGTTATTTGTGGAGTGGCAAATTTCAACCACAACCAATGTGGTGGAAACCAGTGTGTGTGTGCACTGTCACACCTAATCATAATAGATAACACCTCACACATAATAGATGGCAATACAGGTCATTTATCCCTTCCGAGTTGCGTGTATACACCTTTATACTCAGACGGCGGAGCCTAAATTATCTTCAGAGATAGGAGTTGACTCACATTCTGCAAATAGTTCCCAGACATCAGCCTATGATTAATCACATTGTTAATGCTTAGATCTGACTGCTCACTGGAAGCGACATGACAAGGAGTATGCTCAAATTGGCCAAACATTGGGCAAACGCAAACAGATGCCGGTCTCTCTTCACTGCCTGGTAATTTTTTATCTTCTTTATCGCCTTCTGCCAGGTGATATAGTTATAGAGAACCGTTGTAGCGCGGGTGAATTGAGGTTGAGCAGGCGTTAAAGTTGCTTTTGAATGGTTTAAAATGCTACAGCCGATTACACATTGAATGGACGATGCTAAAAGACACACGTGACTAGCATAACCTAACGCTAAGGTAGTAACATGTAACCAACGAGGCTGTAGTCTAGCGTTCGCTATCCAATCCCAGCCGAACACTGACAGAGGTGAGGTTTCACTATCCATTGACTAGACAAAGCCATAAGCCACACCACAGTCATATAGGAATCAACTCGTAATCGTTTTATGCTGAAAGTGGCAATCTCAAAGATCTCAAGGGCTTTCATCAGTGGGCCATAGACTCACTCACCATTGTGTTGCCTCTTTCAGTGATAGCTAGTGACTTAGAATACTTGTAAGTACATGAAAATCTTAGAGATCATTACTTTAAACAGTCAAAACTCACAAATAATTTATAATTACTAGATTATATTATTCTACCTCTCTATTCATTCAGCAATGACACGCAACACACAGTTGGTACAACAACAACTTGTCACAAACTGTGCAGATACTGTACAGTGCTAGCAATAAGCACATATTTGCTGCATTTACTACTGATTGTTGAACAGAAAACAACTGCATCCTATGGTCCATCTTTATTCTTGATATGCTATATCCATCCACATTCTTAAAAATATAAAACATAATAATATACATACTGATCAAATAAGTATTTTTATAAATACCCACAGGTCTTTTAATGTCCTCGTTTTAGAGACAGCTTTAATCTTTTAAGCAACTGTGAACAATCCTGGTAACGCTCCAGTGTAACGATATTAAACGCATTAAAAGTTTATTAAATTAAGCTCCCTCTCCAGCCCCCCCCCCCCCCCCCCCCCCCCAATCTGCCTCCCTCTCTGTCCTCTGTTTCAATTTCCTCATCCTCCTCCTCCTCATCCTCGTCTTCACACCGCTGTTTACATTTCTCGTCACCACTATATCTCGTTTTATTTCTCACGACGTGCGATACCCCCGCTCCCTCCTCCGTCTCCACTCTCTCCACCTCAAATCAATGTCTGACGATTCGTCGCCTCTCCGTCCTTCTCCTCCTCTGCCAGACCCGTCTCTCTCTCTCTCTTTCTCTCTCTCGCCCTTCCTCCTCTTGCTCACACCTCCTCACTCGTCTATTCTGGACCCGATCATAATTTGCCCCTTTCCGCCCCATACCCCCAGCCTCCTTCTCTCTCTCCTCCTTCTCCGGCATGAGCAGGGCACCCAGGGAGGGCTGTCAGGAGCAGCAGCAGCAGCAGCAGCGGTGGTAGCAGTCGTAGCAGCAGCAGAATAACAAACAGCAGAGAGGGAGAAGAGAGACCAGACCCAGACAGAGACTTGCAGTGCGGTGATGTCACCCACTCAGACAGCCAGACACGATCGGCCTGCACAAACATGGCCGCCGTCTTCCCCGGGAACACACAGGAGGGCACAGTGCCTCAAACTCACTCCCTCACACACACACACACACACACACGCACGCACTCCCTCTATCTCGGGTTCTCTCTCTCGCTCTTCCTCTCCCCATCACTCCCTCCCTCCAACCTCCCTCTCTCTCAATCTCTCATTGCTTCTCTCTCTCTCTCTCTCTCTGCTTCAGCTCTCCTTACTTCTTTCCCTCTCTCTCCCTCTCACCATCACTCCCTCCCTCTCTTTCTCTCAGCATCACTGCCTCCCTCCCACTCTCTCAACCTCCCTCTCTATCTCTCTCTCTCTCCCTCTCTCCCTGCCTCCCTCTCCCTCTCTTTCTGCCCCTCCCTTGGTCTGAAATCCTCCTCTCCCCCCAGTGGAATGCATGATATGGTTTGAAAAGGAAATATGTTTTGGATTCGCCATGAGCAGAAAAATGTCACTCGGCTACTGGCACACTGAACATGTCGCTGGCGTCGAGGTGATGATGTCATCGCTGTTATTTTCCCACGCCACTGAGATGATTTCCCAGTCAATGTCTGGTCTATCGAGGGGGTGTTTTGTATAGTTATATCTAATGTAGAATGACCAGACGTTTTATGTCCATGTGCTTTGTTTTCTTGTCCGTATCCCTATCCAAGTCTATCTATTTGGTAAACACACCCACAGACCCACACACACACATATACACACAAAAAAATGAGGAAACTCATATGCACCGGAGGCCTGACATTCATTTTCCGTGTTCTTCTACCTACCCAGAATGCATTACTCTCTATCTCTTCTGGCAGGGCAACGCTCTGATACAATCCCACTGAATGTTTCATGGCTTTAGTACAACAGCCTCTACATTCTTCTAGAGTGTATCGTAAGAGGTGCCCATTCACTGCTCGGAATGAAAAATGCATACCACGGGGGCTTTGGGATCCAGGGAGGTGAAGCATACAAAATGTTATTTCATTCTTTCAAAAAATCGAATTCAACCAAAAGTAGAACAGTCATCGAAAGAATGCAAAGGACTTCCTCCCTATAACCCCCTTCACTTATCAGGAGGCCTCTGAATGGAGAGACCAGACGGTCTGGACGCAAGGGGGAGAGCAGCAGTTGCGTGCGCCGTTTAATATTCATGTGACCTCTGGCTCACTGAATTTAGGGAACCTTTTAGGACTGCTTCCTATTATAGAGGCAGCAGAGAGGCAGCAGCAGGCCGGGGGAACGGGGTAGGCGGCAGGGCAGGGCAGGGCCGCAGCGGGAGTAGCCTCTGCTATTGTGAGGCTGCAGCTTTGTTTGGACTTCAGCAGGTGGGATTAACTGGAAGAAAAGGGCCGGCTCCCCAGCATGTGCATGCAAAAACACACACAGACACACACACACGCGCACACACACACACACACACACACACACATCCATATACATATATCCACACACCTGCAGAAGCGCATTCATGCACACGCACGCATGCAAAAATACACGCGCACGCGAATACACACACACACACACACACACACACACACACACACACACACACACACACACACACACACACACACACACACACACACACACACACACACACACACACACACATGCACCCATCCACTGATCTACACGTACATATATGGAGACACAAAAGCAACACTGAGACATCTGTGCATACATTGGAACATGCGTGAACACATCCAAACACGCTCTATGCTCGCATTTCACCGCACAGACACACGTGACGATTAAAACAGCAAAGGGCCTTGATAAAAGGCAGAATAATAAGGAGGCATGAAGGGCGTGTCTGAGAGCAAGCTGTGGATCTTTAGACGGGGAGCGGGTCAGTGTCAAGAGAGGGGGAAACGGAGACACAAGAACGCGGGGGGGAGGTGTGTAGTGGGGGGCATTGCTGCATTGTTTCAGTCTCCCATATGCTGTGACCAAATTGATGAACACTGGGGCACCACATGACCCGGGGCCCCTGACGCCTGCTGCCGCCACGGCCACACCACCGCAGCCTTCACCCCACAAACACCTCCGACAACATCAACACTATCACAGACATCCTCTCCATCTCTACCACCACCATAACCATCACCTCCACGCCCACCCACAACAAAACACTGACTGCACCGCCTTCACAACCTCCGCCAACTACACCGCCCTCACAACCACCTACACCACCACTTCCACCTACACCACCACTACAACCAACACTACCACAGCCACCTACACCATCACAACCACCACTACAAACACTCCTATCCCCATCACCACCACCACCACCTACAACACAATCACAACCAATGACACTTCCACCTACACCACCATCACAAAGACCACAACCACCACCTACACCACCATCCCCACCACCACCTACACCACCATCCCCACCACCACCTACACCACCGCTACACCACAATCACATCCACCAGCAACAACACCTCTGTCACCCCCCCCCCCCCCAACCAGGACCCAGGACCCTCCCTCCCATTATTTTACAAATGAAAGACTTGTATAGATACCCCCCCCCCCCCCCCCCCCCCCAACAAAGAGAAACGGGGGTGGATGGTGAAATAGGGGGCTGCTCATCTGTCAACCAGACGTGGTGAGCCTAGCAGGAGGGGGTGGGGGGGGCTATTCATCCACCCTGAATGACGTTATTCAAATAACTGATCCCGGGTTCACTTGTGCGTGTGGTGTGGTGTGTGTGTCGCAGTTTTAGGCCCACACCTGTCTCTTTAAGTGCAGCTTTCGTGGCTGGGCCTGACAGCCAATGGGAAGCGAGGAGAGCCCCGGAGAGACAGAGGAATGCGTTGGTATGGTTCTCCTTTTATTTCTCAAAGCACACATGCAACGACAACTGGTGCTTTCATAAGCACATGTTTGTGGATCGACGTTGTCACCAACCGGTCGTGATTGATCATGCGTCGAGTCCTCGGGCGGTTTCAGTTCAATATGAAACAAGGAAGCATGAAAGTATTCTGACCTGGTGATTGGAACCTCATTTCGCTTTTAGCGTGGAGTTATAAACTAATAAGTGTGAGAACTCATGAAAGAGGAACGTAGCATTATTGTTAATTCCTAGATAGTGTAATACGTGAGTTATGGGTATTGGTATTTATTTGGTATTGATTTAACCCTAACCACTGGCTGAATAGTAGGTTTTGCGGTTTCCTCAAAAGTTGAATTCCAATCATGTTTTTTATTGGTGTGTGAGGCAGCTTTGACCTCTTGATAGGCTGGTAGTAGAAACCAGTAAGACATGATGACACATGAGTTAATCGGAAGAGAATCCAGAACAACTGCTGCTTGTCTAGCTGGTGTACAATTCATCTGCTCTGTTGTAGTCCACACTCCACAATGTTTAAGGTGTATTCGAAAACTGCTTACAACTTTTATTACGTAAACATTTGCCAAGTTTAAATTTAAAAAGCATCAATTGTTTTCTGCCACAGAGATACGGATCAAGTAACAAAGATTTGGCACTGGGGAAAGAAACTATACTACAATCAATTATTCATAATTAGTCCAACAAAAATAATAATGTATATAATATATATGTATAAACTATACATAAATGTGTAAACGATAAATATATATGGTCCCGTTTCAGAGTTTGAGTCATGCTATGATTTCCCTGTGTTCTTGTGTATCACTTTTGTATAATCATTCATTTAGAGTCAGACAGAGAGCTAAGATACAAACACACCAACGCATTGAGCCATAGACACACACACACACACACACACACACACACACACACACACACACACACACACACACACACACACACACACACACACACACACACACACGCACACACCCGTACAAACATTATTATATAAATATAAACTGTCATTCATTTACCTCAACCACTCCCAACCGAAGCTTGCATGAATTTGTTGAACTAGTGCAGGGGTGCATATAAGAGAGAAAGAAAAATAGAGAGAGGGTGTGTTAATGTTAATTTATCTGTTTATCTGTCTCTATGTCTATTTGTCTGCCTACCTGTCTGTCTGTCCATCTGTCTGTCTGTCTGTCTGTCTGTCTGTCTGTCTGTCTGTCTGTCTGTCTGTCTGTCTGTCTGTCTGTCTGTCTGTCTGTCTGTCTGTCTGTCTGTCTGTCTGTCTGTCTGTCTGTCTGTCTGTCTGTCTGTCTGTCTGTCTGTCTGTCTGTCTCTCTCTATAAAGATCCAACCAAAGTCTTTGTTGGTCTACTTCCTGTTAAAGTCTATCGCTTGCCTTGTGACAGAGAAGCCGTTAGAAGTAGTCAAAAGACATTAGAGCAAGCGATGGGACCTAAGCTATATTTGGGAGCGTTCAAAGAGAAAAAACGGGGGATAAACAAAAATAGGCATGACGTGATTTACGTCATTTGACACAATTTTATTTCTGGTCTTGTGAAGAGTCTTACAGTTATACAGAATGCTGTAGTTAGTATATTGACTCTTTGAGGGATGGAGGCTGTGTATTGAATGCTACAACTTGTTGGGCTAATTATGACAAAAAGAGAGTTTTGCATGAACAAATCTGCTCCTTGTGGGAGATTCTTACAAACGCAAGCACACACATGCACACACAGCATCAGTAACTTCATATTCCAACTCGAAATGAAGGGAACTTTGAGACGGTTTATCCTGTATTACAGGACTGACCTGTTAAAGCCTGCGTGTGTTTGTTTACGTGTATGTGTGTGTGTTTGAGCGTGTGTGTGTGTGCCTGCGTGAGTGTGTATATATGTATGTGTGTGAGTGTGTGTGTGTGTGTGTGTGTGTGTGTGTGTGTGTGTGTGTGTGTGTGTGTGTGTGTGTGTGTGTGTGTGTGTGTGTGTGTGTGTGTGTGTGTGTGTGTGTGTGTGTTTGTTTGTCTTTGTGTATGCATGTGTGAGTGTGCGGGTGTGTGTGTGTAGGTGTGTGTGTTTACGTGTATGCAAGCGTGAGTGTGTGCGTGAGTATGTGTGCGTGTATGGTTGTGGGTGTGTTGAGAGGGGGGGGGGGGGGCAAGGGGTGAGGGGAAGGTAGAGTACAAAGGCACCTGAGTTATTGGGAGTGTCCTGATTAGTGACTCATCAGGCCGGAGGGCTTGTTTGTACTCTCTCTGCTGTTGTCATACATGGTTTATGGTTTAGTACAAATTGCTAATCTTCTTTTTTATATGGACAAGTCTCAGCCTTGTTTCAAGTATGTGTTGGTTTGTTGTTGTATTTCCTCTGCTGTACCAATACTCGTTATTAGAATAATAACAAGACGAAGCATGGGAGAAAGAAATAACACTTGATCACAATATTTATACTTTATCCTAATAGGTGAGCTGGTCCCGAATTAGGCCTTGACTAAAATAATACAAAAGGGTTAGAGTGACAGAGAAAGTGAGAGGGTGAAAAGTTGGTTAAAAATATACAAAAAATAAAGTGTGGACAAAAATATGGATGTGTCAACATGAATATGCAAACAGACAAACACACACACACAAACACACACACACACACACACACACACACACACACACACACACACACACACACACACACACACACACACACACACACACACACACACACACACACACACACACACACACACACACACACATAAACACATACTGAACTGGAATTTATGTGTATTTTCTTTACACATAAATGAAAGCCCACAAAATGGTTGTCTGTCTGCAGTTTTTCTCTTCAGCCCAGGGATGTGTGCCCTTCGACCCCCTGCAGCCCTTCCCCCACCCCCACCCCCCCCATATCCTGCACAGCTGTCACCAGGGACCTGGCTAGAGAGAGGGACCCATCTGCCATCTTCCTTGAAAGGTCAACGCTCTGTGTGTGTGTGTGTGTGTGTGTGTGTGTGTGTGTGTGTGTGTGTGTGTGTGTGTGTGTGTGTGTGTGTGTGTGTGTGTGTGTGTGTGTGTGTGTGTGTGTGTGTGTGTGTGTGTGTGTGTGTGTGTGTGTGTGTGTGTGTGTGTGTGTGTGCGTGTGTGTGTGTGTGTGTTTGAGAGAGTGGTTGTGTGCATGCATGCATGAACATGTGTGTGTGTGTGTGTGTGTGTGTGTGTGTGTGTGTGTGTGTGTGTGTGTGTGTGTGTGTGTGTGTGTGTGTGTGTGTGTGTGTGTGTGTGTGTGTGTGTGTGTGTGTGTTTGAGAGAGTGGCTTTGCATATGCATGCATGCAGCACATGTGTGTGTGTGTGTGGGAGGGAACCATGCCTTTCTTTTAATCTCTTTTGTTGCGTTCTCTCCGTCTCTGGCACACTTCTGAGGGCCATGGCTGTTTTAAACGCAGACGGGCCCTTTGTGTGTGCGATGCACGCTTTTGCTCATTTGCATTCACTTGGGTGAAATACATGTTTACGTTGAATGGAATTATGAGTGTGGCAGATTGACCAACTGTCAGTCCCACAAGCAAAATTGATAGAACAAATAATAATTATATTGTGAAAAATAAAAATAGGTATCCCATTTATACCGTTTTTAGCATAAGACCAATTCTAAGTTCTCTCTTGTATTTTTAATCATAGATCTTTATCCATCCAAAGCTTTGATATGAGTACAAGATGTACAAGACAATTTGGTATATCTGTTCTGAAGAGAGTCATTACCCTCACAATACTGAAGTTATCACTTGATTGCTGGAAGCAGAGCCTAATTAGCCAAGTTCACTAGCTTACATGTCTGGAGATAATGAGCTAGGAGGAGCCAGTATTACGGCTGAAAACAAGACTGTCCAGGTTTATAAGTGAAATCCACTATTTTGCACCCAACTCAATATTCAACCCCCTTCATGAAGGTTAACCCTGAATAAATCCTCAGCAGTATAATCTTGTAGTGTGAATGAGAATCTTTCATCCAAGCAACAATATGTTTAGCATAAGATTCATACTTTATTCTTCATGCTTTTATTTTTAAGTCTTATCTTAAATAACTTGATTTGGAACCGCATCAGAGCCAAGCAGGCCCAATATGCCTTGAGTTTGCTCCAACAAATGTAAACCTGCAGACACTATATGGCAATAAAACTATAAGAGTGGAAAAGGAGAGAGAGAGAGAGACAGAGACAGAGAGAGAGAGAGGGAGAGAGAGAGAGAGAGAGAGAGAGAGAGAGAGAGAGAGAGAGAGAGAGAGAGAGAGAGAGAGAGAGAGAGAGAGAGAGAAATTTGATCACTCGTTGCATAAAAAGGATTTACAATGGTAACAAAGGAATTCTCTCTGCACAGGATTAGTAAAGATTGTGCACCCTATAGGCCTACTTCTCTCACTGCTTCTGTGCGATGTGGGAGGTGTGTGTGTGTGTGTGTGTGTGTGTGTGTGTGTGTGTGTGTGTGTGTGTGTGTGTGTGTGTGTGTGTGTGTGTGTGTGTGTGTGTGTGCGCGCGTGTGGGTGTGTGTGTGTGTGTGTTTGTGTGTGTGTGTGCGCGTGTGTATGTGTGTGTGTGTGTGTGTGTGTGTGTCATCAGAGGGACATAAAAAAGGACCCTGTTCATACAGGTGTCAGGACAAGCACCTTAAACACAGCCTGGTGTGGCTGGTTACTTTAAATACAGGTCTGTTTCCTTTAGTTTACCAGTGCCGCAGTTTAGACACACAACTAGTGAAAGCAGCCCCATGGTGTTCTAGGGGGTGTTCTGGTAGATGCTAATGAAACACAGTCATGGAGCAGCACCTCGGTTTTCTGTGCCCCCGGTCTCCGTGAACCGGGTCAAAAACGGTGTTTAACTGTAGTTATTCAAGGACATTGGCTTAGAACGGTTTTGCGCTGCGGTCAGTGTCAATTCAATGTAATTGTATTGCAAATACAAGGAGACAGTTACAATGGGAGCTGACAGACCGACCTGCAGTGCATCTGATGCAACCTGTTGAAAGTGTTTCGAAGACGCGTACGGCCAATGGCGTATGGCCAATGGCTGTCAAAAACACAACCCTAATTATATTTGTTTATTCATGTAGCATCGAAGTTTTCCAATGGAAAAATGCTGAATTTCATAATCTTTTTGTTGGTTGTTTTGGGAACTGCATTAATAATATGCATATGAATTAAACAGTGGAGACTAAATGTGTCCTTTATCTTTAATAAAAGACAAATATTCCGCAGGTGTGCAGCCTCACCCAACCCATGATTTCAATCAGTATGACTCAGGCTGTGTGAGGCTGCTGAAACCAACCATCAACCAGACAGACAGACAGACAGACAGACAGACAGACAGACAGACAGACAGACAGACAGACAGACAGACAGATACACACAAATGCACTCAGAAACACACTTACACACTTACACAATGAACCAAAAACAGTTTCTGTTACAGTTACATTTGATCTTTGATCAAATGTAAGAATTAATCATCTGCCCTGTGAGTATGTGTGTGTGTGTCTATATGTGTGTGTACCTGCATGTGTGTGTTTACATGTGGATACACACCCCAGTGTGAGGTTGGACTACAGCATACCTTAAATCTTGGTCGTTGGGCGTTTCCTTACTGCTTGTCAATTTTCTGGCCGATATCCTAGAAGTTCTCTAATTAATTAATGTTTGAAAGGAACATGTAAGGTGCTAAATGAGCGGAAAACAAGCCCAGGTGTTGCCACAAAAATCGGTACACCATGGGAATGAAATGTGTGTTGCATAATTGCATTATAAAACGATGCCATCAATTCAAGATGTGGAGTTTCTAAAGTGTTCCAATGAAATTGGCTCACCATACTTTGCTTTAACACAGAAATTACAATTTTAGGAAGATTAGAGTTGATTGTAAAAGGTGTAATCTAGATGTTTTGATGATTTGTGCTTCCATTCTGTGACGGTATTTTATAGAAGTGTGAGGCTTACAGGATCTGGGGCGTTACCTTGCGTACCTTGTGATGTATAATGTTTGCCAAGCCTTAGTTTGGAGTGAGTGTGTGTGCGTGTGTGTGCATGCGTGTGTGTGTGTGTGTGTGTGTGTGTGTGTGTGTGTGTGTGTGTGTGTGTGTGTGTGTGTGTGTGTGTGTGTGCGTATGTGTGTGTTTGTATGCGTGGTTGTGTGTTAGTCATGATGGCAGGCAGCTTCAGAATACAGGAAGTTATTTATTGTGGTATAGGACTGTGTGTGTGTTTGTGTGTGTGTGTGTGTGTGTGTGTGTGTGTGTGTGTGTGTGTGTGTGTGTGTGTGTGTGTGTGTGTGTGTGTGTGTGTGTGTGTGTGTGTGTGTGTGTGTGTGTGTGTGTGTGTGTGTGTGTGTGTGTGAGTTTGAGCAGGTTTGGTTGGGGTGAGAAATAATGGATCAATTGAAAGGATGAGAGAGAGAGAGAGAGAGAGAGAGAGAGAGAGAGAGAGAGAGAGAGAGAGAGAGAGAGAGGGATCGAGAGCAGGGGGAAAGTGATACGGTTAAGCAGCTGAGGGCAGTTTGTGAAGCACTTGTGAGGTAATTGCATTTGGAAGTGCGTGCATGTATGTGTGTGGGTGTAAACATGTAATACCCTTCCCATGCATCCGTTGTTATCTTGATCTGAATGCGGAAAAAACCTTTATGCCTCCTTCCTTCCTTCCCTCTCTCTCTCTCTCTCTCTCTCTCTCTCTCTTTCTCTTCATATGTCTCACTAATAGCTAGTTCTGCTTGCCAGGATGTCTTCCCTCTGCCTCTCTATTATTTCTTGTGTCAAACTACTATGGTTCTGCGTCCAAATCTGCCCAAAGATACACACCCTACCACACACACGCACGCACACCCAAACACACACACACCCAAACACAAACACACACACACACACACACACACACACACACACACACACACACACACACACACACACACAGAAACCAACCCAAGATCTCTTATCTTCTGCAGTGTTTGCTAAAGGCTGTAAACAGCAAAGCGGAAGCGGGCTTCTCCAGTGGGATCCGCCCATGCATGTCTGTCACTGTACAGTATACCCACTTGTCAGTCGCTGTCACGTTGATTATCACATGACTTCTATCAGGCGGTCCTCTTTGTGTAAATGTCCTTATCTGAAAATAATATTGATAACCATTGAAATATTCTGAGGATATGATGCATGCTAACTCAAGTTCAAGGTATTGCTTAAAATACAGAACTGGAAGAGGACTCTTGCATATTCGACACAAATGTGTGATGCATTCAAATGATTCCACATCATCTATTTAGTCATCCTGTCCTCTATCTCTTTTTTTTCAGCATAGTCCACGTCAATGTGTGAGCAAAGTGACAAGTTCAGCCCTAATCATTTTGTGTGGTTGTGTGGGTTGGAAAGGGAAAGCATTATGAAGTGTATGGTGTGACCTTCTCGCATTCTGCTTCCTTCACCGCCACACTGTGTTGATGCTTTCAGGTGAAAGCGTCTCGTCTGGAGCGAAGGGGGAGTTGTTGTGGTTTGGGCATGTTTGAGATCTAAGAGCTGAAGAAGGTCACAAGAAAATGAAAACCTTTCCACTGACGCCATAAATGTTTTGGTTCTTTCTACCTTGTGGCCTTTATAGTGACGCGCTACATTGCGCAACTTTTGTTTTTATTTACTTTCCTTTACATTTTTTCAAGCCTGTAATTTTTTCCTGAAAAATCATGTACATTAGTTAAATGCACACACGGCCAGCATCATAGTCTCCGTGCCTGCGTGTATCCTGTCCCCACCGCTCTCTTTTGAGCTAGGATTTAGACCGAGAGCACCACAAAAGGCTGTGGCTGCTTGCTGTCTATTTAGCCAGTGTTAGGCCCGGGCTTTGCCAGTCAAATGAGAGACCAACAGATGGCTGGAATGTTGGAAATACCAGAGATCAGAGGCACCGGGAGATTAGAAGGGAAACGCAGAGCAACCGCCTAAATAAGGGGTGTAAACATACCAACATTGTGGATGTGCTGGTATATATTTCCTTTGTGAGTTTTTGGGTCTACATTTAGTGTGTGTGTGTGTGTGTGTGTGTGTGTGTGTGTGTGTGTGTGTGTGTGTGTGTGTGTGTGTGTGTGTGTGTGTGTGTGTGTGTGTGTGTGTGTGTGTGTGTGTGTGTGTGTGTGTGTGTGTGTGTGTGTGTGTGAGATTGAGAGAGAGTACTGTGTTTGTAATTTTTTTTGGTACTTTCTGTATTTGTGTGTGTGTATGTGTGTGATTGTGTGAGTGTCCGTGTGCGTGCATGTGTGTGTCTGACCAGCTGTTGGTTAACATCCTATTGTCTCCACCCCTGCCCCATCTGTAATTTGCTTCATTGATGGGAGAAGGCTAGTGGGTCATAACATGAATTAGGAATGGCTATATTTGATACCTGAAATCCCATTTGAATGACTTATCTGAATATGAAAGGCATCCAATAAAGGTAAAGCATAGCAAAGTAAATGATAGCATAAAGCACAGCAAACACTTATGTGGGCTTATGGAATATCTGGCATAAAGTTGGCCGTCAACTTTAAAAAGCGTTCCGTGAATAAATCAATGGTCTGGGGCTTAGCCTTCGAAACAGACGAATCTGCAAGCTCTTGTTTTTTTTTGTTCAAGCATATGCACATTTTTGAATTTGTGTGCCGATATCAGAATACCATGCTTTATAGCGATGACAGATGACCCAAGGTAAGGGGGATAAGCGTTGAATGCCTAAATTAACATTAAATGCTTAACTGTCAAGAGACTCAAAAACAACAACCAAGCTTTTATAAACCAAGGAGAATATAGGAAGAATCTGCAGTTGTAGCCTCTTGCTATATCATGACATTTAGAGCAAAAGGTGCCACGGAAGGACACAGACACAAAGGTAACTGAATTAATAAAACGATTTTATGGATTTTAACATTGCACTGATGGACTTTTTCCGATATTTGATGTTCAGTGGTTACTTTCAGACTCCTAGCACTCAACAGCCTCACTAGGCCCTGGGTAAGAGAGCTTCGCTGGATAATAATAGTAATCTGTCTATCTCAAACTGCAGCTGGCTGCAGTGAGTGGTGCAAAGGCACAAGGCAATAGTCCAATATTCAAACAAAAGAGAAAAATAAATAAACAAAATATTTTTTCCCCAATTTGAATATCACATGTGTATTCTTATGAATAATAGTTGAATAATTGTTTATTTATTTGGCGGTCCTAACTCACTAATGACCACATTCTCCAAACATACTTCTCATATCATGACATTTCGCCAAACTTGGTCTAATGTGTGTGTGTGTGTGTGTGTGTGTGTGTGTGTGTGTGTGTGTGTGTGTGTGTGTGTGTGTGTGTGTGTGTGTGTGCGTGTGTGTGTGTGTGTGTGTGCGTTTGCGTGCGTGCGTGCGTGTGCGCGTGTGTTTACTTTGAAACATTGCATACAAAATTATATTTTCAAAATAATACAACTTCAAAACATCTTCTGGATACTTAATAGAACCCAAGTTATCGTTTTAATCGCTACTGATTATGCTCTATGCTGCAACTTCAAATGAATGGAACTCCCTCAGCACAGCTGCAGAAACAAAGAGGACGCTAGACAGCTTTCTGTATTATACTTGGTGAGATGCTGCCCTCTTGTGGAACCAAGTGAAAACAAGAAAAAGTTAATCGGAAATAGGCCGATTCATCCTGGAACTTGTTTCGGTCATCCAGCACAATGCAACAGAGATCTTGATCAAAACATATCGGTCAGGTGGACATTTGAGTTTTGGAAGTGAATAAATCGAAACGCTTGCTTACTCGCAGAGGCAAATATAACAGTAAAATCAGTGGCCTATAATAACTTGCAAACATGTATAACATGTAGGCCTACTTACTGCACAAATGCTATACTCACACTCACTGCAACCAATATTAAGTGTCGATTAAATATGTTTACATGTAGGACTATATGTTTTTAGTCAAATCAAACCTTCTGTTTTTGGAAGTGCTAAGTAATACGAATAGCGTAGCCTACTCAGTTAAACCTACAATCATCTGAACTCGTCAAACCCTGACTGAAATTAATTTAACAATAGAGCCATTTTAACCAATTGTGGTTGTTATGGATTATAGACACTATATCATACCTTGTAGTACATCTCGATAATGTACTTATTCATACGACCCTTGGGACGCCGAGCTACACAACGACCAATCAAATGCGATGGTTACTTGTAAACATTCCCGTGCTCTCACGTCGCGGTTGAGGGGCCCAAACACCACCTCCACATAGGTGAGACCCCTGGTCGTTTTATACATCGTTATGTGCTGTGCGCTCCAAAATAAAGATAAAAAGGTCACGTGTTGAAATCCCAGCTAGTCTGTCATACACTTTCCATGTCTTTTTTGGCTGTTATCAGCCGTCAAATAAACAATGGGTGAGTCTGGCATGTTGACAGTAGGCCAGTATCTGATCGCCCGGGTTACACACACAACAACAGAAGATTGTGTTAAACTGACTGCCAAATGGTTACGGTGGATTGGCTAGCTAGCAACAGAGAATTGTAGGTGATTTTAATTTATACATAACATTGCTGATTTATGCTACACTTAATTATTATGGTTACTTAAACGTGCATGTGTGTATGTGTGTGTGTGTGTGTGTGTGTGTGTGTGTGTGTGTGTGTGTGTGTGTGTGTGTGTGTGTGTGTGTGTGCGCGTGCGTGACGGTGTGTGTGTTTGTGACACTATGTGTAGGAATTAAATGTTGCCCTTCTGTCTTTCACTATGTTCTTTGCTGTCCTCAAGTGACCTTTTGCCAGAATGGCAGGATTTCTGAGATACAATCGCGAGTCAAACCACCCAATGAAAGATTCAGAGACCATACTTCAAGAGGTACTGGCATCATAGCCCCCCTGCCCTTATACATTCTGTATGTTCTTTATAACCAAAGTGGATCATATTGATGTTCTTTCATTGTGTTTTTGGAGGCTCTGACAGACTGTTACCCGGTACTCTGTGAGTACTGTGGGGAGGGAACCCGGCCTAACTTGGATCTGACATGGTTGGACAAACCAGAGGTGGGGCGATTAATGAAATATTAACGTTATCGACAACCGGGCAAAAGTTCGCAAGAATAATGCTGCCCCGGCTTACTTTTGTTGCATCACCTTGCATTTTGCTTTCCTTTCAATTTAAATGATTCTGTGTTTGGGTTGTCTCCCCGTCCCACAGAGATCGGGACAGTTCTGCTGTTCTCAGTTCCAGCTGCTTTGGGAGTGGCTTCTTGATCAGAGGTCACTGGATTGGACGATGTCTGACCCTGAGAGCCATGCTACACCCCACAAACAGCCAATAATGCGGGGGGAGAAGCTTTCTTATAAAGAGGCCAGTCTAGAAAAGGGCAGGCATGTGTACACTCAAAGACCTTTTATACATTTGTATAATATTAAAAATAAGTTAAATTAAAATAAGTTTTATCAAAGCAGTTGCCACAAATGTAATGCCTAATAGATAACACTTTGAATGATTTCATTGATGCTGAATCTCTTATAGCAAAGCGGAAGCACAGGAAGCACAGCAAGCTTGCCATCATGCATCTGGCGATTCACCCAGAGCCACTACAGAGCCTTGTAAGTCAACACTATAACAACTTAAGCCATTGCTTCAAAGCGTGTCTTCTCCACCCTGAGTAGCTTGCACGTGTGTCTGTGTGTGTGTGATTTGGGTTTGACTGTTAATTATTTCTCATGCCGCTAGATAACACGGCCTCAAATGCAATCCGGTACCGACACTCCACCATGTGTGCGGGTAATGCGGGCTGGACCGTCTCCCCTGAGTCACACACAGAGATACCTTCAAAAGCAGAGACACCAGAGACAGAGGTGGAGATGTATCGTTGTGAACACGACCAAGGGAAGTTTGGTTTGCATCCTCATCAGGTATGTCCTTCGAACAAATCTGCTGATTTTCGGTCAGGTTTATAAGGAAGATGGCCTAGAAGTTATTCTGACCTTGTTGGTATTAAACCATAAACAATTCCACTCAACTCTGTTGAGCAGACAAATAAATAAGAGATGATGTGAGCAATTAGCATTGTATATGTCCAAGGAGAATACAGCGCCACACTGTGGTCGGAGGTGGAACTATGCTCTTATTTGTCAAGCACTTTCCGAAGATTTAGGGTTGCCTAATGTACAGCTAACAATTGTTGCTCTTCTCTTATTTACATATGCAGCCTGCTGCTGGATTTCAACAAAGAAATTACTCCAGTGGAATGAAATGTCTCACTGTGTTCCCAGATGGATCCTTGCAAGTCCTGTATCCTTTTGTCAGGGAGGTGTACACACTTCCTTCATATTTATATATTTTAGTAGCCCTCGTGTATTCAAGGATAATTAAATATACAGTCGATAAAAGGGAATAAAATAAATTTCATTTTCTGAGGGCATAACAATCCTTATAGCCATGACAATAGTTACCCCTCTGGCTGTGTGGCCCTGGTGGTTGTGGTCACTGAAGCAAACGGCAGGGTCTGCATTGTTTACGACGACAGCGATGTCCCTGAGCAACCAATCAGAGCTATGTTCCAGTCCGATGGCCGGGCAACGTGCTATAGCAGCAATGGTAGCATCTGGTATGCAGGTGTTTTCCTTAAGGTTATTACCATCTTATGATCTATGGCTACAGAGAACTAGAGGGGTAATAAGAGCTGCGTGTGTGTGTGTGTGTGTGTGTGTGTGTGTGTGTGTGTGTGTGTGTGTGTGTGTGTGTGTGTGTGTGTGTGTGTGTATGTTCGTGTGTGTGTGTGT
Organism: Gadus chalcogrammus; assembly: GCF_026213295.1. NCBI lineage: Eukaryota > Metazoa > Chordata > Actinopteri > Gadiformes > Gadidae > Gadus > Gadus chalcogrammus. The sequence continues at coordinate 7,631,796 of NC_079419.1, read as the reverse complement.
GTGTGTGTGTGTGTGTGTGTTTGTGTGTGTGTACTGTGTGTGTGTGTATGTGTGTGTGTGTGTGTGTGTGTTTGTCTTTAACCCAACGTGTCACCAGGCTCAGCCTAGGTCAATCCGGAGGTCAGCGCTTGGACCAATCAGGAGCCAGAGTTCAAAGGTGGAGTTGGGGCAGCCTTGGCCTTGGTAGCCCCACCCCTCTGCGGCCACTCTTCCTGTCACTCAACAAGAATATCGGGGTTCGCGTACTTGGCAGAGACCAAGTATTTGTCTCGTTCTTGTGCTGCGGTCAACAGGCAAGGTTCAGTGTTGGCATCAGCTGTGTACAGGTATCTACTTTTTTGGGGGGGATTTATTTGATTTTATGATTTATTGTATACAGCAATTAACATTAAAGGTGCTCTAGAAAAGATTGAAGAGATATTAGCTTTTAGTTATATCTTGAGCATTTCTGCTCTCTCTTAACTTAACTCTTTGACGCTTACGTACAGCCCTTTAAACCTTTATCAGTCGTTGGTAGCCTTTCTGAACAGTTGTTTAAGTAACCTACATTCACATTCATCACCCTTTATGTTTCTAGTGTCAGGTGGATTGTATGAACATATGTCACAATCCATCCATCCGCTCAGAGGAGCTGTTCCTGCTGGCCGGGAGAATGGGAGTGTCTCTGGCCATGGAAGGTCTCCGTTATTGCTTGAGAAGGCTTTCCAGGCACAAGCCTTTCAAAGCCCAACTGGGTATGCGCCATCACATGGGCCTCATCAGGAAGCTGCTGGCAGCCAGTACCACTGTGGGGATAGGGGCCAGCGACAAGGCCTTCATCCACAGGTGCCTTCAGGGCTACTTGTGATGTGTGTCCTCTATTACTTTTTACATTTCCTTTTCAGTATATTGAATAAAATTGAACTACATTTTTGACATTGTATTTATAATTAAAAACTACTCCTAGGGGAGAATTGACAAGCAACACCAAGGATCCAGTGCGTTTTGTTTGACATGACTCACTGATAATCCCCTTGGGACTTGTCGAATGAGCTCAACCGCTTGCCTTAAGACCAACAGTTGACATAACATCCAGCAGATGGCTCTACAGGGCATAAGCATCCTTATTGTGTTTACTCATCCCCCCCCTCCTAACCCATTACCCTATTAGGACCAAGTGGTTCTTAAGATACTGCTCAAAGACAGTCTAACTGGCTCGAAAGCTTTGGTTGTGATTTTTCAAAAGGCAAGATTAGTTGTGCCTGCACCTGACGTTGGGAGAGGATGAATTGAGGGTTCTCTGTTAGTATGAAGTGAGGTAAATCGTAATGAGCCAACATCCATATTCAGCATGTCTAAGTTGAACATGCCCACCGCCAACTAGAGCCAGTCTCAAATATGTTACTTGAAAAAAATAAAAATAATGCAAGGAAGGAAACTCAAATCGTAAATTACTATATCTTTTATTGTCAACATCTTAAGAGTTATGCAAATATATAAAACAGAATTCACAGATCAAAACAAGAAAACAATTTCCAATGTTAATTGTGTCATAATTAGTTAGAATTGGAGATGTATTTCCTGTAAGAACGTAGCTTAATTTAGAAAAAAATTAAATTACAAGTTAAAAAAAAAGGAGGTACAAATGACGACGCATGGATCAGTCATTCGACAGTTAGAATTTTTGTTAAATTAACTTGCTCTACCACAGATTTTCATGGGATGCTATAGGCGCCTAATCGGTGGTTTACAGCGCCTAGGATGAACTCTGCAGTAATACTAATAGTACAACATGATGACGGGGGGACTGGGTAGGGTTAGTGGCGTGGTTGCCACGGATACCACTCCGGCGTCAGGGGCAAGGCGTCTCTTAGGGGCGTAGTGAGGAGCGATGGGGGACATCCAGTCTGTGCTTGCAGTATTCCTGCCTTCAGCGCAGACCTTCATAAACCCACGCTTCACAGCCCGACGAGAAACCCACCTCGAAACCTGGGGGAGCAAATGTTGGACATTGGTTCAAATATGTCAACATATTCAAGTTAAACTGCACAACCAGTGTCTGTGTGTGCTCACATGGAGGGGTCCGTGGCTCTGGCCGCTGAGGGGCGTGGCTAGGAGCGGTGCGGCGACAGTGTGTCCATGTGAACGTTCATCTTCATCTCGTTCTCCAGGATCTGAACCAGCTGCTGCATGGAGGGCAGTTGGCCGGACTCCAGCTTAGACCACACCGGCACGTCTGTGGGGATCCAAAACCAGACTTTCAAAACGCTGCCGACGTCTAAATAATGAGGGCTGTCAAGTTCTTGCCGGTTGGCTGGTCGATATGCACTTGTTCGACCAAACTGTACCCCGAAATAAATATGGGTAAAGAAATGCTGTACCGTCAAAGAAAGGGCTCACCGTTCAACGTGATTTCAAAGGCTCCTGTCGACATCATTTGGTTTTCAATCATGTTGCTGAAGAAAAACACCATCATGCAGGCATATATCTGAAACAAAAGACAATAAAGTTACAGATCCATTGATTGCAAGGCTACCATTGACCCTGATAATGCCCTTCCAAAACAAACATCAGTACAAAATAGCTTCATAGTTAACTCCATTATACCAAGGATGCATTTAACGTGTGTGCGTGACCCGTGTGTGCACACACATTCAGCAAATAATGTAATATGTTTACTATAAGCACACAGGCAGCAAACGCCATAAACCTGGGTGGTGGATCGGAGGTGCATGCAAAGGCAGAAACAATGAGTATGCAAATTAAAAAATCTGGTTAGTCCAATATTTCAACTACTTTGCTAGTCATCTGATCTCATTGAGATGAGCATAGACAGTGATGTAACAGTTACTTTAAACTTTTAATCGAAGTTGAGGAGTGAGTTCTGCGAGTAATTGTTCACTAGTCAAGTAGACCTCCAGGTAAGCCTGATTCCTACCTTATTCTCCTGTCCCCAAGTCCACACGCCAGGGGCTTGCATACCCAAGAGAGCGAATGGGTCTTTTCCGATTATAATAAGACCAATCACCACCAGCTTAAATGTGGACAGGAATGTAGCAATGTGTCTGAGGGGAATACAATGAGACGGACAACATATTTAGTATGCAATACGAAAACAATTAAGTGAAAATATCCTCCACCTAATCAGTCAAATTAAGCTTTCCCGGTGCACGTTGAACATCCAAACTAAATAAAGACAAACATTTGTATAGCTCTGACGTTAAACATTAGTTCAGTTCTCTCACAGCCTGAAGTTAAAAAATGACTAGTGTTTGTTTTGGTAAACCAGACATTTTTCACTTGCACCTACCTGGAATTCAGTAATGCTGAAATCATGTGGTTGGGTTGAAAGGCACAGTGGCTGCATCATTACGTTACCGAATGGGTGGCAGCAATGTAAGCCAGATCAGTTTGTAGAACTCTGATCTGACATAACTCAGTAACTCTTAAGGATATATATACACAAGGAGATTTTGTAACGTATGACAATTGTTGTCGTAGAACTACCTTCACCGCTTCTTATGTCATTATTATGTACAGCACAACTAAAAGCATTTCAACACATGTCTGATGGTACTGCCACAGCTAAATGTAGGGGGCAATTAGTGTATAATATTGTCAACTCCAAAGCGAGTAGGAAAACTGGAGCATTTCTTAAAATAGGCGGCAGGCTTCATGAGAATGACTGCCTCTCTCATGACCATTACACCCTGTTGTTGTCAACAGCAACAGCCACACTTTGGTTTCAAATGTGTTAGTTAGTGAGAGACCAGTTCGAAACCCTGTAAAAAATTGCATGTGGTGTTGCTCATATCCCATTTATTTGCGTTAACGTTTTCCTCAAATTAAGGCCACAAGCTAATTAGTGAAAACAGGGGGCTGTAACTTATTAACCTACGCCAACAGACACATCTAATTGCAGTATTCTGAAGTATGCGGCTGGGCTCCTTTACGTTAAATCATACCAAACTGGATTAAAAAACCTGTTTGTTTATAACAGCGACTGGGTACAGGGAACACTCGCCACCCAGGTGTTACCCTGAAGGGTCCTGTTGCCTTATAGCTATTCCCTGGTGGGTTTATTAGCAGTTCATTTGATGAGGACCCGGGTGCCAGAATGACAGTTCTGAAGCAAGTCTTCAAAACACCTGGGAGTAGAAAAGCAACCGACCAAACAACAGCCCCCATTATTTATGTACATAATAAAAATCGAAATGGAAAAGTAATGAAGTTGTGCATGTATCAACATATTACTGCATACACTGAGCAGTAGCTCAGTGTATGCAATATGTTCAACTTAACATTAAGTGCCTAGAAAGATGTTTGACGTTCCGGTTTAACATGACTGAGGTATTATTAAATAATATATTCTAGGGGAAAAACATTTTTGCCCCTAGTCTTCCTGTGTATTAAATCCCATGATACATATTTTTCCCGAGAGCTAAGATCATTCAGCTCGTACACATGCTGACTGAGCCCGGCACATCTGCTGCATTAATGGGCCCACGCCTAGTTTAAAATACAATTTATACAGCTCATACAACTTAGTAGAATGGCTGTTGGTGCTGTAAACTAATTAAAAAAAAATTGAATGACCAAAACATGTTCGAGAGTTCGTGCAGGACTTATTGAAAAGCCCATTTCCTCTAGTGTGGAGTGCATCAGAGGTATACAGGAGATTGATTCGCAGAGATGGAGGATATTTTTGAGACCTTAATATGTGCTTGATGGGCTGTCTTTCTTACCGATAGAGGGGCATTGGAAGGTAGTTCTCTCCCTCAATGCGGATGTCCGGATACCGCTGGTTCAAGGCCTGCATGTACTCCTCAAACACCCGCTTATACCCTCAGGAAATACTGTTGGAACAGAACCACAGGTTAGTGATCAAGTTGTCAGGAGGATGACCAAGGCAGGGTCAAGTCTCATTGTTAAGAGGTCAATTCCAGTCTCCAATGTCTTTGGAGGATGACTTCTCTGACTTTTCAGCACCACCCACCCCGAAACACACAACAAATAGTTGATTAACATGATTTAGCAGCAATTTAGCATAAACCGTATACAATGGGGAAATAGCATAATTCGGATATTTCGTTTTTTACTACTAATTTTATATCTTATGTTTTTCTGTCTATTGTCTAACGTCGACGCAGAGTTGATCTGATGTCTGCAGCGCTGGTGATCAGCCATTGGTCTGAATGGGTTCAGCAAGGAGAAGTCAATCATTGCATTAATCTGGTGGTAGTCGGCGGAAACGGGGCCATGTTTCAACACGATTCTCTTTAAAACCAGAGTTAGGGTACATGCTGTTATATACGAATAGGGTATCCGCATGTACAGACTTGCGATGCAAACGTGTAGTACACATAATAAATGATTAGCAGCTTCTAAAGTGGTCAAAATTAAGATAGTGTAGAGCAGTTCATTTCCGGCCTATACCACTCTGATCCACTTAGCACAGCTCTGAGCGTAGCTGCTAGTTCCCCCCCCACCGTTATTTCCTTCTTTCTTACCAGATTTGAAATTTAAGAAGAGGTCCAGTAGCAAATTGCATCTTCATCTTTTTCACGCCGCTGTTATCAGCCGACGTTGCACAGTATAGGGAAAAGACCCCCAGGAAGAGGAGGGAAAACCGAAGCCACCTACTACTCGCCATTCTGTCTTTGCGAGCTTGGTCACCGACCTGAATATCTTGCTCTGTCTCTCTCTCTCTCTCTCTCTCTCTCGTAGGCTGGAGCTCCAGCTGAGACGTATAAGGGGAGCACAAAATACTGCCCCCCGCTGTTTGGGAGCAGCAGTACGTGCATGATGTATGGCTTGCTTATAAGGTTAAGTTGATCTTTCTCAAGGTATTCAAAAACGATTGGACGCAATTATGATATACGAACAATTATTTAAAGATACAACTCCCTTTAAAAAAAATAAAAACATAATCATCTTATTAACTTGTGCAACAGCTGATTAAATGTGCCTCTAGATGCTGTTTCTGGGTCTATTTCTACAATAGACTCGATTTACTGACTGACTAATTATTATATATGACGTTCCGTCGTAGTTCTGAACATTGTGTATTGGTTGACAGTTTCAGTAATGTAACTTGTCCCTCCAGTAGATGGCGACACGAAGAAATATGACACTATTCACGGTGAAAAACACCAAAGAGCAGAAGGATTCATCCAATGAAAGACTCGCACTACCGGAACTACCACACATTTAAACCATTGGCGGTGCAGAATTTATATTTGAAAGAGCGAGCAGTGTTTGGGAACTCTGTCGAAATCTTTTATCCATACGTGGTCGAAATGGACTCGCTTCTTTCCAAATATCTTGTTGGGGTAACCATACAAATCAGTCGGAGCAACGGTACGTTTACGTTTGCTGCTGCTAAGGAAATCCGTTAACTCCAATGATTGTCCTAATATAATTTAATAGGCCTAATATTTCAATGTTTGCCAAACAGGACGAATCCATGGAGCCACAGTGAAAGCCTTTGACCCATGTAGGTCCTCGGTGATCGTAGAGTGGCAAGAAAAGGACGACAAATTACTCTCAAAGGAGGTAAGTAGACAGGTGACGCCGTCGGGCTATGACGCATGAGCATGCAAAGCTACTCTGTCCAGCTTGAACTAATCGTGAAAGGGTTATTATTCTGCGAGGCATCTTAAATTATTAGATTTATTTGCAGGAAATTAATTTATACTTATCTACTGCTTACTGAATACTAAATGAGTCGAGATCTGGACACGGGTTAGTTTAGACGTCATGTCTATTATGAATTGTTTTTCTCTGTAGATTAGCTTGAACGAACTACACCCCCTCAACCCAGAACTGCAGGATCAAATCAATGCTGCTGCTGCTGCCGAAACCGGGGTCCTCCCTACTACAGTACCAGAAAAGGTTTACATAATTTACCACTTATTACTGTACTTGATAAGGACTCTGTTTAATTGTGATTAAATAAAAATAGCTTTTAATACAATGATGAAATTGCATATGTAATTATGAAGTCAAATAATATTGATGTATATAATAATAATAATAACTTTAGTTGATTATTATTGATTACTAATTACTAATTATGTTTGGAATATGGGAGAGTGCAGAGTAAAGAATACATTTACAATAAACATATTGTTTTTTTATGTCCTTCAAATAAAAGTATATCAATGTCTCTCGTAAGCTAATTTTAGAATTGGTTATTCTCTAGACTTATGGTGGTCGGCTGCGCTCCAGGATCCCAGCCCCTTCCTCCTGTAAGTACAGCGCCGTTTTTAAGTCCCTGGTTATTTACTTGGGACGGGATGCTTGTACACAACACAGATTCACAATTACTTTGACATTTGCTTGTTGTATTTTAACCAAAAGTCTGTCACCGTACTTGGTGCGCATATATCCAACTCTGCACCAAATGCCGTTATTGGGTATCTGTCCTCTATACCTGTGTTTTGATTTTATATTGGTTGGCATTCTAATGCAGAATTGTGTTGACTAGTGGGTTCAATGGGACTCATTGAAATGTAGCACCCTGTACACTGTCCTGTTTAATGAAAGAAGAAAAATAAAGTTGGCATGTGCTCGTTAGCTCCTACTTGATGGTTTTCTTTCCCCACTAAAGCCACTACTCCGTCAGCCTCGAAGAAAGAGGAGGCAGAAGAGAAAGGTTGGGTGGTGTACATTGTTGGTTTACCCAAACTAATCTTGCTACTCAAGCCCTTTTTGCACATTCCCCAATCATCGTTCTGCTCTTCACAATTAGATCTTGGCTGGTATCACGCTTATTCCTCCTCCAATCGGGGTTTACCCTGATGGTACTCTGGGGTCCTATCATATCCTCACTAACCAATGATTACACCTTGGCATGATGCTGTGGAGAGAAACCAGATGCAATTCTAGCAGGACAATCTATAGAACTTTCCTCTATTATATCTGCCCATTAATATAGTTATAATTATAAAATAAAAACACATTACACTAGCTGACTATCGTCTTTCAGTGTTCTAGTCCAAGTAATTATGGCTAGATGAGACGTTCTACTACGATTCTTTAATATATATCTCTCTAATTGGATGTAAATGGTATTCTGAATGAATATGCGTATTGCGGTCACCTATCACACGTCTTAACTGTCCTCATGCTAATTTGGAGGGGGTTCTTGGAGGGGTTCTCCTCTTATTTTTGCTCTGGTTGAAGTCTTAACGACGGACACCATCTTCCCTAATCACTTCCTGTCGGTGCCTCCCCCACATAATGCTTTTTTTCCTGCCCAGTGTCTAACTTGGTTCACTGGGGTAATCTGATAACCCGTACCGGAGAACTGCATCATTGATCTTTCCTTTTTGTTTTTAAACCAGTTTAAAAAATCGTAGTGAACCAAGCCATGTTTTTCATTTTAGTTGCTAGGAAGACGATCAAGCCTTCCGATTTATACCAGTTTGCTGCTTGTGCGCCACCCCAGAGTCTGGAGGTCCTTGCATCGGTCAAATCCTCGTGTAAGTTCTCCTCATACTATTCTTATAAGAGGGAATATTTCGGCTAGATGGTGAAGGATCCTCACGTTCGTACAGCCTTCTTCTGGGTTGCAATGTCTCTTTACTTTTAAGATTCCCTTTTGTTATAGTATCGTGTGTTTGATTTAGCTCATTAGATTAGGTCATTTCAAAGCATTGCGCTTGCATTGGTCCAATTCCTTGCATTGCACATGTATGGTTCTCAATGATTTACAATTCATGATTATCAAGCAGCTATAGTGAAAGACACGATCACACCATGTTAATTTCATGCTGGTTTATGTCTAATAGTTGACCTTCCTTAATATGACGCCGCTCTTCTTCCTTCCTCAGTGACGGCGATTAACCTGAACAAGAAGAACGAGTTCAAGCAGCCGTCCCCGGCTCTGCCTCGGAGCAAAGACGCCGCCGGTGAGAACAGGGATCCACAGAACCGACCCAAGGCGTCGTTGGCTGACGGTGAGCATCTTCATTCGGCCCCTCACAACCTGCAGCCGTGTTTGCAAACACAAGATTGCCGTTCATCGGCCGACCGCTCACAAAACAAAGATGAAAGCCAATGTATCCAATAAATAATAGATGAATGTTTGCTATGTTAGAATGAAGTTGTACTTCTGTGCCCCGTGATGCCGGTCGCGGCGCTCTATTTCTTTTGATACAACCATTAAAATGTCTAAAGTTTTGATCATGCGTACGACTCAGGGCGGAGGAAGACCATGGCAGCACTGGACTCTGCCAAGGCCAGTAAAAGGATGTCTGTTGTTATCAAACCACCCACACAGGGAAAAAGAGGAAAGGTAATTATTTATATATTTGAAATAATTTTCTTGCCTCTCCAAACCGTCTTTCTGGAAAAAAAAAATCTTAACCGACAACGCTCTCTGCTTACCTCCAGTTTGCAGAGTTTAAACGACCCAACCAGAAGTTCTACGAGATGGTCCAGGATTTCAGGGAGACTCTTGAATGTGTGCCCCTGTCATTGACTGACATGGTACGCTTGGCCTAGAAACGGGAGATGAGCCGAATTATAAGTCTGCCAGGTGATCGTACTCTACTGACTGACTCGGTCTATTATTACAGGTTGAAACCCATAGGATTTGTGTCTGCGTGCGCAAGCGACCGCTCAACAAACTAGGTATGATGGGGGGGGGGGGGGGAGAAATATGATACGCCTTGTCTATGCGATCATGTCAACGTGATTGTATTCCTTCCCAGTATGATGAGCTTGTAAAACCCGCTGACAACCTCTGACTCTTTGCACCAGAGGAGACCAGGAAGGACATAGACGTGATCTCCATACCTGGGAACGGCTCTCTGCTGGTTCACGAACCAAAGCAGAAGGTGGACCTCACCAAGTACTTGGAAAACCAGGCGTTCCAATTTGACTACTCCTTTGACGAGACCACCACCAACGAGGTGGTCTACAGGTGATGAGGATCTTGTGCTCTTCAAATTTTTGTTTCATAACTTGGGACTTGAGTGTTACAAATAATTTCAACAATTATGTAAATCTTTTATAGTGAAAAAAGCCAAAATGGCAAATAAGTATGTCCGAAGGCATACTACCGGTATTGAGAAAAATATACATGCAGGTTTTGCCATTTTTTGTGAATATTTTTTATCGACTGGTCTGTCCCTTGCAGGTTCACAGCCAAACCCCTTGTGTATGCTGCTTTTGAAGGAAGCATGGCCACATGTTTCGCCTATGGCCAGACGGGAAGTGGAAAGACCCACGTAAGTCTTGAACGTGAACCACAATAGGTTACCGTATATTTTATACTGAGTGGAGGAAGGATTGGCATTGGACGTAGCACCGCAAATGATCCTGCTCTCTCGATTTTCTTTCAGACCATGGGAGGGGACTTTCGTGGAAAAAACCAGAACAGCAGCACCGGCATTTACTACTTTGCAGGTAGGCCATAAAGCTATTCGTATGCTTGTTTTTAAATCATTGCATCTGATTAGATGCCAAATACCAAGCTGTAAAATATCTAGTCTAGTCACATCGACATCATCAATATTGGTTTTCTAATCGTCCGGAAATGGGCTGATGCAATAGCCTGCTGTTAATCAATCATTGTCTGGGAGTCAGATTAGTGTTAATCCGTTGATCAGATGCCGAAAAAATGGAAAAACATCTTGAGCTTCACTGTGAGCATAGTTGCAGTGCATCGGATTGCCTCTACGAAGGCCGTCACCATCTCTGTGACTAACGGCGTGTCGTCCCTCTGGCTTGTCCCTTTCAGCCCGGGATGTGTTCTCCCTGCTGAGCCACAGAAAATACTCCCACCTCAATCTTTCCCCATACGTCAGCTTTTTTGAAATTTACAACAGCAAGGTAAGGGTTGTATGCATTGCCTCTGCCAAAGGGATGAGCTCTGGCTCCGTGCCTTCTGTGGCAGGGGATCACGATAAGGTTTTTGTTTTGTGCTGTTCAGGTGTACGACCTGCTGAACGATAAGGCGAAGCTGCGCGTGCTGGAGGACGAACGGCAGCAGATGCAGGTGGTGGGCCTGGAGGAGGTCTTCGTCTCCGAGGCGGAAGACGTCATCAAGTTGATTGAGATGGGCAGTGCGTGCAGGTATGATCACGCGGTTGTTTGCCCTGGAACCTCGCGATAACAATAACGCAACCGGTTTCTCGGTGCAGATACGTGTTGATTCTGTGAATATTCAATATGATATTAAGAAAATATTAGTGATTAGGCAAATATGCTATTGCATCCTCTGTAGGACTTGCCATTATTTGCTTCCACTGAGCAAACATTGACGTTTTCGTCTTAATAGTTTGAGCCAACCTGACGCCGCAAGAAGCAAAAATTCTGGATACTGATGACTCTAAAAATGATCCAAACTGTGGACCATTTTCGGCGCACAATTTGTGGACCAAAAATGTCTGCATGAAGAATCGCATGTTCTGCTCAATACTGTTCCGCCCCATAGTCTTAACATCATCCATCGATTATCACTTCTCAAATCTCCCTCCCTCCGTCGTGGACCCTCCCCTCCCTCCCCAGGACTTCCGGGCAGACCTCGGCCAACGCCAACTCGTCCCGCTCCCACGCCGTCCTGCAGATCGCCCTGCGCCGCAACGACCGCGCCGGCACCCTCTACAGCAAGTTCTCCCTGGTGGACCTGGCGGGCAACGAGCGCGGCCAGGACGTCAACAGCAACGACCGCAACACGCTGAACGAGACGGCCGAGATCAACACCAGCCTGCTGGCACTGAAGGTGGGCCAGCGCCCCAGCTCGCCAGCTTCCCGTCGTAGGCCGGCAACGTGGGGACGGTTATGGGGGGGCATGAAGTGCAAACAGTTTACTGATTCATTGTCCTGGAAGTTTTTAATGCGTTTCTTTAATTTGCCGAACTTGCTTTGCCTTAAGTGAGTATTGTGACGGTAATGTGCATGCTAAATTCACTGAACAGATGTTGGGTTCTTTTGAATATTTTTACATATATATTTTGGATATTTCTGTGCATACATCAAAAGTCAAACTCAAGTTTTTATTGCATCTGTTACAATGTAAATGATATTGCTTATGCCCACCGTCATGCCCGCATAAAAAAAGAACCTCAGTTGAGAGTAGATGGTATAAACATACACGCATCCCATGTATTCTGTTGCCTGCATTTGAAGTTGGTGTATCAATTTCCTACCTTCTGTATTTCTAGGAATGTATTCGGTCCCTGGGACAGAACAAAGATCACATCCCCTTCAGGATGAGCACTCTGACCAGGGTCCTTAGAGATTCCTTCATCGGAGAAAAGTCCAAGACTTGCATGGTAAATGTTTTTTTCCCAACAGTCCTAGATTTTATCACCACAAATCAGAAGTTTCATAGGGTTATTGTTCTATGCTGCTTATTGATGGCACTAATAAACAGTGAAAGAGTCTGTGTTTCACATCGACACCGATGTGAAACAAACTGTATAAATAAAATACAGTTTGCGTCTTATTGCATGAATACGTGATCTGAAAATGTAACCTTGGATTTGCTAATATACCCCGGCGTCGACAAACTGGTGCACGGTGTTTAATGTCAACGTATCTGTTCTGTACTTTAACATTGGGTTTCTCTCTCCAGATTGCCATGGTCTCTCCAAGCATGGCATCATGTGACTATACCCTCAACACCCTACGCTATGCAGACAGGTAACACAGACGCACGCAAACTAGCTATTACCCTGTGTGTTCAGAATTGTCTGTTTTGCATGGTCTGGTTGTGTCGCGTCTATTCCGTTAACGGCGACTTCCCTTCCCGCGGCAGAGTCAAGGAGCTCAACGGAACCTCCAAAGCGAGTGCGGCAGCCAAGCAGCAAGAGCCCGTCAATAGCTCTGCAGAAGAGGTCAGCCCCTGTTCTTTCTCTCCGTTAAAGAGACACGAAGCTGTGTGCCAATATATGGGTCAGGGTTCTGAACGTTTGCTCCCATGTTCCGCTAAAGAACTCCTCTGCAGATTCCAGTGTGAACGAGGTCATCTCTGAGGCAATGGCGCTGAAGGACGAGTTTGAAGAGGAACTTCAGGTGATGATCATATTTTTGTATTTTATTGTAAAAAGAAAAAAAGATGATGCCTAAACAATTGTGATGGTCTTGCATTTTACATATTTTGATTGTTGTTTATTTGCAGAGCGTCGTTGATGTTGCCAAGGATCTAGAAACTGATGACGCTAGTCTTCCCGTTCTGGTGGATTGTGTCAAAAAGTTGTATGGTTTGTACAAATGTTTCAATACACTTGAAGTCTTGTTTAATTAATCGTTATTAGTATTTCTTTGTCAGCATTATAATCAGTGCATTAAACGAGACATGTTCAAATGAAATGCAAGCACTTTTTGTGATCGTACAGAGCCCACCTGGGTTCATGCTGTAGTAAAATAACTTGCAACCTTTTCTGCAGGGAATGGAGTGAAGCATTCATATCCAAACCGTAGTATTGTGCACTTGGGTTACATCCAATGAGAAACATGTTGGTTATAGAGTTGCGCACAATAAATACATTACAAACTAACGATGTCAAACGTTCAGTACACAACAATTAGATTAAAGAAATTGTGTGCATTAAAGAAATCAACATTGGACTGGGTTTGGATTTTGATTTTGGAAATTTTAGCCCTGAACATAACGCTACAAGATCAGAAATCGACGGACTAGACATGCTTATTCTACCTCATAATGGCTAGATTATCTATAGATTTATATTGGGTCTATTGCCTCTTGTGGGACATTACCCTGGAGGTCATGACTGACTGACCCTGGTTGTCACTGTTGCCCTCTACAGGCACCGTGCTGGCACTGCAGGCCGCTGTGAAACTGGAGGGGCTGGCAGCTCGTTGCTGAAGAAACCGCTTGTCATTATGAGTTCACACTAATGTTGTTTTTATGGATATTTTTGTCTTTTCCTGTCTTTGTGTGTTCACACTTATGTTGTTTTTATCGATATTTTTGTGTGTTTTTCAAATAAGAAATAAAATTAAGGGTCTTCCTCTTTATGAGGTTGTGTTTTATAGAAAACAAGCAATGTTAGTGTTCATATTTCTATCCCTAAAGTAAGACTATAAAGAAATATAATCTCGCGTCTAATAACAAATGTATACTTTCAAGCAGGCGGGTCTTCATGTATCTTTAATCAATAACATGCTAAACCAGACTCACTGACATAATAAATGAATAAAAAAACAAATGAATCCCTTGTGATGTGCTTATGCAATGTTGATTAGATAGTTAGGGTTTATTTGTGGACAGATGCAACTCATGTGGATTATGCACAGTCCAGCAGAAAGCATCGGAGCATTTGTATCTAGCTAAATTCAAATATACTTGTACGAACCTGTGTTTTGTAGTATAGTCGTTTTGCAGGACTCCTTTTCAAGACGAGCGTACAAACGCCACATTTTTACAGGCCCCTTACTTCCTTCCCATGACGCCCTATGGACAAAGACCTTCTAAAGGCTCCTCTTACAGCGTGTTGCACGCTGGAAACCTGGAAGTGTTTGTTTATCCACATGCACCTTCTGTCCCTCATACCACCAGTCAGCCAAACCCCCCCGCCATGACATCAGCACGCACAGACAGCTGGAGAATGACCCGGGCTGAAGCTGAAACTGGGCCTCAGTGTGGGAGGCCTCCCTCGGGCTCAACGACCGCAGTCATCCTCCCTGCCTGCCAGGGCTCCTTCACTTTATACACAAGACTTTTATGTGTGTGTGTGTGTGTGTGTATACACACACCTGCGTCGCCAAGGGAAGGAATCCTTGACACGTGACAAATCAAAGACCTAATAAACCGCTTGTGACAAACAATCTCCATCTCCCCCTGCCACCCTCCCTCCCACTTCTGCTCTCCTTCCATCGCCACAGATAGAAAATAAACAAATGTCGCCTCAGGGTGGTAACCCCCCACCCCCACCCACAGACCCAGGATTGGCTGGTTGGGGGGTGAGGGGGGGGTTCTGTCTCCGGTTGACTGGGTGGCCCCGGCCGCTCGGTGTGAGGGCCCCGGGAGGAGGCCACAACTGTTTCTTGTGAGCGCCCCCCCTCCTCCCTCCTCCCACCTCCCTCCATAACCTACTGGGCAATTGCCTTGGTGGGTGGTATGCCCCCTCCCTCTTTCCGTCTTCTCCCATTCCCCTGGCCTTCCCTTAATTCCCCCTCTCTCTCTCTCTCTCTCTCTCTCTCTCTCTCTCTCTCTCTCTCTCTCTCTCTCTCTCTCTCTCTCTCACTCAGTGTAACACGCAGTATCCTTCTCATCACTTTGTGTCATCCGCTCCTCCTTGCTCCCCAGCACACCAGTGTCTCTCTCCCCCTAGGCCTGTGTTTGTATGTGTGGGTGTGTTTCTATTGGCTTCGGTAGCTCCATGCGGAGAACCCTAACTCAGGCTCACTCGCACATGAACCCATGACCAACTATGCTTCTGCATTCAG
The DNA here is from genome assembly GCF_026213295.1 of Gadus chalcogrammus. NCBI lineage: Eukaryota > Metazoa > Chordata > Actinopteri > Gadiformes > Gadidae > Gadus > Gadus chalcogrammus. Next base: position 7,616,391 of record NC_079419.1, on the reverse strand, counting down.
CCAGTTTCTTTTTTGGCAGAAAGTCTTCCTATTCCAACTCGATTTACGCACATGAGTAAGTGAGCAGGACGATTAAGACGGGGAGCTACATTCATAGTTGGAGGATGAATCAACGGTCATGAAACAATATTACAACATAACTATAACTATTTATCTACAGGTTTTCAGTCAAGCTACAAGCACTATATAAACCAAAGAGGAGCTTCTATTTCTCAGCTGTGATGGGGTTGAGGAACACAGCCAACCATGTGTTGGGCATTTTTATAAAAAAACGGATGCATGTTGAGCATAAACACAACCACACACACACACACACACACACACACACACACACACACACACACACACACACACACACACACACACACACACACACACACACACACACACACCCAAACACACACACACCCAAACACACACCCACACACACACACACACACACACACACACACACACACACACACACACACACACACACACACACACACACACACACACACACACACACACACACACACACACACACACACACTCTTTCTTGAGTGGCTGTAACCTTATCTCGTCAAGTTTAAAGTGACTGACTGTATTAATCCTCGATCTGCAGCTAATGTACTGATGCCAGTCGAAAAAGAAGAAGCAAATGGCCAATGAGTAGGTGGGGAAGAGGAGGGGGTGTGGGGGTTGGGGTGGGTGTCATGTGCTTCTTGCCCCCCTCCCCCCCCAAATCACTGAGCGTTTCCTTTGCTCTGACTTTCCAGCAGGCATGTTTTCTCAGTGTATAGAAAATTGGCAATGTGGCCGTGGCCTTGTTTCCATCACACATCTTCACAGACCAAATAAGCACACATGGACACTATAGCTGTGCATGTGTGCACATCATGTAAACACACACACACACACACACACACACACACACACACACACACACACACACACACACACACACACACACACACACACACACATACACACACACACACACACAAACACACGCACAAGCCACCCAGCAAGGCTTGCAACCAGAGAGAGAGAGAGAGAGAGAGAGAGATACACACAGCCAGAGAGAGGTGATGTCAAGTTTATGCCTTTCTATTGTTTTCTCTCCAAATTGATTATAATTTGACACTTAACACCAAGTCGCAAGCAAAGTTGTACAGTGAATTAATTTCTGATATTCAAAAAATGTGATGCTAAAAGCAACACACATATTAATTTCCTTAGATATACTATTCTACAAACTACCTCAAGCCTTTGCCCTGTGCTATTTTCATCTGCTATATATTATTTTAATATTATGTCTATGAACGTTTTTTTGATGGAACATACATTTTTCTGTGTGGCATGGTCAAAAACACCACGGGATCTAATATGTGCCCTGGCATGTTTTATGCTCTACCACCAACAGAGGGCAGTCTAACCGCAATGGATGACAAGCTTGGGCTTTGATCGCATTTATCACACAAATAAAATATGACTTGTCTCTCCCAAACACGTGAGTCTCTGTTAACCCTAACCGTATGTCCCATATATCGCACTGATGCCTTGCATAATTCATTTGTTAATACGTGAGTTTATCAGCCCTTTCTCCAGCCACGACTGAAAACACTAGTGCACATGAAGCAACCATTGTAGACTGAGCCGGGAAAGACTCATTAAAGTGTATTGGTATTCCTGGCATGTGGAGACCCACAAAAACATGCCAGTGACCCATTTGGGCCCAAATGCTATGTAGGCTAAGGAGCTTACCATACAAAAATGCCAGTTATTTCAAGTGGAGAAAAAGTGCAATAAGGAAATCACTCATGTTCCCTAAAGCCTAATGTTGCTGTATGTTGATTGTGGACAACATATCAAATGGATTTATATATCACCTTTTACCCTTAAAAGCATTATGTTACTTTATATGAGCCTACTATATTAATTTATTGATCCTGGCTGTTCACCTACATAAGGTGAACAGAATCTACCCCACCAAGCATTTTTTTCCTTATCATGTGGTTATGAGCCTAAATTAAGCTTTTTCATGCATAGTTATACAAATAATCACATAAGGGACTGCTGCACTTTTTCAAGTTCAAGATTTCAGAAAGACTAACTTATTCTTTATATGGCAAATAATAATAATAATAATAAGAAAAAAGGTGCAATGTTCTTTAAAGAGAAAATATTGGGATTTACATTATTTCATTTGAGATAAAATAGTTAATTTCAATTAAATAGTAAGCAGGAAGGAATTAGTAACTACTTCATAAGTGAAATCTTGTCAATTGAACCAATTATTGATTTTTCAGGACAAATCTTCTTTCCAGATATAATATTTTTTGCAGAGACATAGGACATACACGATGTTGCATTGTTTGGTTGGATTCTGTTTGTTTTTCTCCACTGCGTGTCGGACTTTAAACCCCGAAATCCTTATAGTCATGCGTTTCCTTGTAACTAATTATAGTTGCTACAGTGCCCCCTGGTGGTCACGGGCCGTGTCAACTTTGAAAAACACCCCTATTCTCTCCTATCAGGCTGCAGCAAATCTTCCAATATTTCAGTTAATCAACATAGACATGTTGTGGCAGGGACTTCAATTGCAATCGTATATGTAAGCAGAATTGCCTTTATGCTGGAAACATTATCATGCAACACTATACAAAGCGAAACAGAAAGGATTCTTGTAGAACCAAGAGAAAATCTAAAACAAAGTTTAATACTTCACTCTGAAATTGCCCCCTTTGCAAAACACACTTTCTGATTTCAATCAGTTTGTTTTATGAACCATAAAAATAAAGAGCTTGAGATACTGCAGGCCTCTATTATAACCCTTCAAGTGACTCAAATCCGACCGCAAACCACAAATGGCATAAAAATGTGTCAGTGTTCCTTTCAGATTAATCCTCCAACCCTCTGGTTTTCTTAAGGTCTGTTTTATTTTCGTATATATATATATTTTACGGGGCTACTCTGTGTGAACTGTTTGTTCGCCGCACGCTGCACACACAACATGTGGTCTTTAAAGGGAAAAAAACACAAAAGGAAAAGCCATGGCAAAACCACACCTACACCCACTCAGCTTAATGAATTGCACAGCTCCCAACCCACACGCACACCCGCCCTTCCCCCGTCCCACGACCATAGCAGCCAAAACTGATTCCAACGTTCAAAGAAATATGGCATTCTTTATTAACCGTCTCAGTCAGGGAGGGGACCTTCTTCTTCTTACCAATTATAAGCCTCTATAGATGGGGTTTATCAAAGCCACCCGCAAGGGATTGTGGGGGTTCCATGGAACTGGGGGAGGTTGTTTGTTAATTAACCGCCCCAACGAGAAGCAAACGACCCTTCCACTGTAGCATTCAACTTCAAAGTTGCCCCTTCAAGAGTGCAGATGCTATTGTTGGCTGTCTTGGATTCTTTTGTTTTCTTTTTCGGTTGTCTTCATGTCACCAAGGGGCATTTGAGTGGCAGAGAGCTCTCTCGCCTGCCCTCTTGTTAACCTGCCGTGTGGACCGGGTACTGAGGCTATTTTTTTTTAGCTCTGGTGACTCCCCAGTCCTGCTCTCCTCCTCCTCCTCCACCTCCTCCTCCTCCTCCTCCTCCTCCTCCTCCTCCACCTCCTCCTCCTCCTCCTCATCGTTGCCACATGAAATGGCCGTCTGTGCCAGCATAGAGCACCAAGTCCCCCATTAGGTTTTACGACCCTCCCTTATGTTCAGCATTGTGCTCTCCGTCGTCGCTCTCTCTCTCTCTCTCTCTCTCTCTCTCTCTCTCTCTCTCTCTCTCTCTCTCTCTCTCCATCGCTCCCACTCTGTCTGTCTCTCTCTTTCTCCCTCCTTTCTTCCTCTCTCTTTCTTCCTTCCTCTCTTCGCTCTCTTTCTCCCTCTCTCTCTCTTGCTCCCTCTCACTCTCTATGTCTCTTTCTCTCTCCCTCTCTGTCTCTCCCTTTCTCTCCCTCCCCCTCTCTCTCTCTCTCGTCCTCCCTCTTTCTCCCGCTCTCTCTTTCTCCCTCTCTCGCTCTCTTTACCCTCGCTATTTCTTTCACTCTCTCTGTCCCTTGTCTCTCTTTCCCCCTTTCTCTCCATCTCTATGTCTCTCTCTCTCCCCCTCTCAATGTGTCTCTGTGTGTGCATGTGTTTAATAACCAGCCCCCGCCCTGCCTTTTGAGCGCCCCCACAATGCCATGCCACCATATCATTACACCCCGGCTCAAAGTTTAAGAGTGAACTCAGAAACTCACGTGTATGTGTGCACACACACATACACACTCACACAAATATACTCACACAGCCCCCCCCCCCCCACACACACACACACACACATACACCCAAACACACAAACAAAGCCACCCACATACATGCAACCACACACGCACACACACACACACACACACACACACACACACACACACACACACACACACACACACACACACACACACACACACACACACACACACACACACACACACACACACACACACACACAC
>NC_079419.1:7601914-7604414 GCF_026213295.1 Gadus chalcogrammus | reverse complement strand
CTTCAAGTAATTAAAAAAATTCGGACTGTAGGAGACAAAACACACAGAAAAACAACGACTGGATGTTAAACTAGGGTTAAGAGTGTGACACTGTAACTATGGTTACTGAGATACCACTACCACAACAGGGTGCGTTGCCTGATTGGTCACACAGAGGCTAACAGATGATTATCCACAAACACACAAAAGGACATACATATCTATGACCGATTCCTGAATATCGTTCTATTGCCTGGTTCTTTGAGGACCTCACTGAGACCAGCCACGTAGAACAGAGAGACAATGAGCTAATAGCATATTCATAACTAGGCACAGGATTTTATGAATGGACTGATGGGGACATTGACAATGGAAGGGGGAGAGGGCTGGTTAAGGCACATTAGATGCTTTCTAACAAGGAACCAGAGTTTGCCGCGTCGTCTCTGCTTTGCGCGTGTTATCACAGTGCAAACGGTAAAAGAAAAAAAAACTTTATATTAAGGATATAACAGAAACGACAAAGAAACAAAAGAATAAGGGTGAGATGAAGGGTGGTCGGTATACTCTTCACTCACTGGCAGTGTAACAGCTTGTCCATGGGGTAACACGATTAAGCGTATCTTTCGACGGGTTGAACCGCACGGGGAGAAGATATACTGCATTTTTAAGGCAAATCTTTTAACTTATTTTGAAGTGTAGCAGCAAAAAAAAGCCCCCAAAAAATAAAATCAACACTGATCATAACCTTTCAAAAGCCTAATATCTTAATAACTTTCTTTCCGTGCACCATTTATAACATATAACACATTTGTTATTCTATACAACGGAGAGGTTAGAGAAGAAGAAATAAAATCAACCGGCCCCCTTTTTTGAGAAATAATCGTATACATCTGAGCTTTTACACAAGAGTTGACCCAAGTTAAACAGTACTCTCTTAAATAAGTTTCCCTCTGTTTAGTATTAAAATATATACCCATAGATTTATATGTCCATCTTTTTTTGCTTTAATATTTCCTTACAATAGATCCTCTGGCGACGTCTTTGCGTCGAGGATTATGTACAGATCAAGAGTTTGGACGGGGCGAGTTGTCGAGGTGCTAGGCGGCAGGCCTTCAGAGTGCTAGGAGACAGCGGTTAGCCAGAGAGCTTAGCATTCAGCCCTCAGCCCACCTGGAATACACAGAAAAAAAACACTGTTAGACAATGATGCAAAAACGTACATAAGTAAAAAAACACACACGTATCTTTAAACATATCTAAATAGATTTTCGATATCATTCACATTTTTTTCGATCAAAGGTTTAATTTTAAACCCACATTTCCAGGTCTCAGTGACTTCTCTGACACTTCAACTACTTCAGACGACGAAGCTTGGTCAATTTAGGGATAGCTCATATTTCTACAGGTATCTCAACTCATATTTGTACGCGTTTTTCGTCGTGTTGGACGTACCTTTTGTCTGGCTGAGCTGCAGCTGGCCCTGTTCCATGTCCTGGATATTCAGAGAGTCTCTCTTATAGGAGTGTGTCCTCGCGCTAGTGTCCTCAAAGCAGTCCGACTCGCTGTCCGTGTCGAAAGCCCCGTGCGTATATTCCTGGTAGGCCGCCCCCGGTAAGCTGGGGTGCACGGCAACCGTCACCGAGGCCGTGGCCGTTACCATGGTCACCGGTCCGCCGCAAGGTCCTTGTTGCGTCGCTAAAGCCGGATGATTATTGTTGCCATAACCCGGCCCTTTAGTCCTGCTTTGCTGCGGCCCTCTGTTTCCCTGAAGCCTGGGGCCACAGTGGCCGAGCCGCCCAGGGAAGTGAGTTCTGTCGCTGGGTAAAGGTTGGCTGAGAGGGGCCTGGGGCCTTCGGGAGCCCTGCTGCTGCTGCTGCTGCGGCTGCTGCTCCCACTTGTTCCCGGTGTCCCAGCGCGTGATCCTGGCGTGCGCGTTGTGGGAAGATTCATTTAAGAGTTCTTTAGTTCCACAAAAGCCCGCTGTGTTCTCTTTGAACGGCTTCACCACCTAGAGACGACGAAGAGGAAGAGGGAGAGCAGAAGAAGAGTGTTAACCGACGACCTCGGTAGAACCCAAACCACACACACTTATCGCGGACGTGACGGGGGACAGTCCCGGTCGGTCGCGGAAGCGCTTGCGTACCGTGAGTTTGGGGAAGCTGGGGTTCCCGCTGGCCTCCAGCAGGATGTGAGAGGTGTTGGCGGCGGGGTTGCCGTGGGGCGGAGCCGCGGCGTACGCGCTCTGGTCGCCGTGGCCGTAGTCCCCCTCGCTGCCGATGCCCGACGTGGTCTCCGAGTAGTACTCCGAGTCCGAGGACTCGGAGAAGGCCTGCTGGCGCCCCCGCTGGCCGCCGGAGTAGTCGTAGCCGTGGTGCGCCATGGGTGGAGGGAGGGGCGGGGCCTCCGGGGAGGGGGTGGGCCGGTGGGCGGCGGCCGCGGCGGCGTTGGCGCCCCCCAGGGGGACCTCGGGCGGGGGGCCCATGAGGGACAGCAGCACGGGCAGGAGGACCAGGCCGTTCAG
>NC_079419.1:7591914-7596914 GCF_026213295.1 Gadus chalcogrammus | reverse complement strand
TCTGGTTAGAAATCAGGCCAAGCTAAAGGTAGTTGGAAACTGTGCTAGGCTAAAGCTAGTTAGGAAGCCATGCTAAGCTAAAGCTAGTTAAGAAACCAAGCGAGGCTAAAGCTAGTTATAAACCATGCTTGGCTGAAAGTAATCAGAAGCCATGCTTAGCTAAAGCCAGCTGGAAACTGTGCTAAGCCGAAGTGAGTGGGAAACTGCTACGATAAAGCTAATGATTGCCTATCAAGTCAAATGTGTTCTGATAGCTGGCGTTAGCAATCCGGAACATTCTGTCTTTGGGGACATCAGCACTGCGGTGGATTACTAGTGGATTACATTCCACACTCAGAATGTAATCTAACATATTTACACAAGCTAACTTTTCCTTCGTCAATTTTGTAACAGTTTTCGTAATAAACATGGGACTAGAAGTCCTTTTGGAGTTATTCCCGGGCAGCCAACAAACGTCAACCGAAGCACTTGCTGGATAAACAAATAGGGCCTTACAGTTGAATCATAAATATATGAATTCTTTGTATTTTTCCGTTGTGCTCGGAAGCTCACCAGCGCGATGTGGACGGTGAACTCCACGCCGATGCCGACGGACGCGATGAGGATGACCACGGGGATGGCGCTGAGCTTGATGCCGATCAGACCCATGATGCCAAAGAGCTCCACCGTCATCATGGCCAGCACAAACACCTGGTGAGGGACACAAGGAAAACAATGTTGTTATTGTTTGTGATTGGGTTTTTCGAGAAACATAAGAGAAAAGGTGCTTGAGTACACAACCAAATAATCATAAACACAGACGGAATGGGTCTTCCTCCTAAACCCTGGGCGCCCGACACACTTTGACCCCTCGTTTTTTGGGGGGTGTCAACGGCCACCGTATCAGATTCCCTCACCCCGAGGCGAAAACACAAGGCTTGCCCCCCCCCTCCCTCCACCTCCCTGCTTCACTCCGCCTGTCCCTCTCTTAATTGTGCGAGCTCTCTCTCTTTCTCTCTCTCTTTTTTTCCCTCTCTCCCTCTTTCTTTCTCTCTCTCGCTCGTCTGCAAACCACCGAGGCTGAGACCAAACACAATACAGAGAGCCCACCCACTCCCTTCCCCCCCCCCCCCCCCTTCACCCCCCTGTCACTCCTCTCCAAACCACTTATATACACACACCCCAAGCCTCCGCTTCCTCTGTAGACATCAACTCCCCGGCTCCCCTCTTCACAAACATCATAACCAGCCCTCGCACGTCATGCCGTTGTCAGGACAGGTCCAGTAGAACCACCGACCCCTATAACACATCCTACGTTGTTGTTGTTGTTGTTTTCTTCGTTTCCTTTAACCGGTCGAGAAAAGCGGGGGGGGTCACATTTTTTTTTCCGAGCGGTAAACACGCAGGGTAAACGGGGAGAAGGGGAAAAAACAGAACTTCCATGAGGCTAGCAAAAGCTAAATATCTTGTTTTATAGCGAGTGGTAAACAGCCATTAAGCGAGTACAAAGCAGCAACACGCAGACCTGGGACGCGGGAGGTGGGGGGGGGGGGAAGTAGCCACGGCCCGCGGGAGCGTTTGATCCCCGCGGGGGTCCAGTGTGTTGGGCTCGCTTAAATTGGAAATGATAAAAAGCCATTTTTACAGCGCTGCCGCATAGAAGGGGTCCGCTGAGAGCTACGATGGCGTACGCTTAGGAACCATACAAGCATGTAGCGCCCTTTATCCCCCTCTTTATCCTCTCTCCCTCTCTCCCTCCCTCGCTCTCCTTCGCCCGCTCCGACGTGTATGTCGGTGTGTGTGTGTGTGTGTGTGTGTGTGTGTGTGTGTGTGTATGTGTGTGTGTATGTGTGTGTGTTGTCTCAATCAGTGGCTGGAGGGACAGCTACTTAAACTAAACACATTCCAACTGAAACCTACACTGTTGTTGCGCTACACTGCCTCACCCCCAACAGTCACGGCTGTGTGGATGTGTTTTGTTCTATGTGTGTGTGTGTATTTGTCTGTGTGTGTGTGTGTGCGTGTGTGTGTGTGTGTCTGTGTGTGTGTGTGTGTGTGTGTGTGAGTGTGTGTGTGTGTTGTGTGTGTTTGAGGGGCTCCCCTTGAGGACCACCGGCCCCACCAGCTTGTGTGTGAAATGTTTTCCAAACGCCGAACTGTCAGGCTGTCTCTCAACGAACACACACGCAAACACGCGCACACACACACACACGCACGCACACACACACACCACACCACACTGATGGATGGGCTGAGCAGGCCAAGGTCGCAACTGGGCCGATCTGTCCTGTGCCTAAGTCTCACTCTCCCTCTCTTTTTCTCCCTTTCTCTCCCTCTCCCTCTCTCTCTCTCTCTCTCTCTCTCTCTCTCTCTCTCTCTCTCTCTCTCTCTCTCTCTCTCTCTCTCTCTCTCTCTCCCTCTCTATCTCTCTCTTTCTCTCTCTCTCTCTCTGCTCTTATTCTCTCTCTCCCTCCATCTCCCTCCAGTCTCTGCCTATGTCTCTCTCCCCTTCTCTCACCCTCACAAAGGCGGTAAGGGAGTTGGAGGTAGAGCATTCAGGAGGGCAAAGCCTCTCTTGCTCCTTTGCATTTCCTTTTACTGAGGAGGGCCCGGGCGTGCATTAGAATGACAAAGGGTCCTGTGTGTGTTTGTGTGTGTGTGTGTGTGTGTGTGCGTGTGTGTCTATGTGTGTGTGTGTGTGAGCTGGCCCTCCGCAGAGAAGAAGGGGCCCCCCTAGACAGTATTATTGAGCTGTGCTGAGAGGGCCGAGGGGCGGGACAGGGGAAGGGCGGGGCCCGGTGATGATGATGATGATGGTGGCCGGGAGAGGAAGGCTCGCGGAGAACAGAATGAATAGGTGGCGGAGTTTGTAAAAAAAAAAATATATATAAGAAGATGGATGGAGGTAAAAAAAAAAAAGAGCAAACATGGAGGTAGAGGGAAAGAGATTTGTCTTTTCTACAAATTCATTTTTCTTTGTTGTTATTTCTTCCCCCCCTGACGCTTTTTTTAACAGCTCATAAAACAAAACCCTTGCTTCATCAGCTCCGCGTTTCACCAGGTTCTCCTAATTTCAAGAAGAGCCACTAATAAAAACACTCTTGGACATTTCCACCTGATAACACAGACTCCCCGAGGCTGTTTGGCGCCTTAATGACGATCCCCCGGAATACAGCAAGAGACGGAATCGAACGCGCGGACTCACGATGATGCCGGCCGTCCAGGGGTTGAGCAGGAGCACGGCGCACACCAGGAAGGTGCAGGCCAGCACCAGGCTGATGGCCAGCAGGAAGTTGTGCCTCAGGCCGATGTACTGCTCCCAGAACAGGAAGGGGTATCCGTTGGGGTAGTTCAGCACGCCCTTGCGGGCGAACTCGTCGCAGATGGCCCGCACGCTCTCGATGGCCTCCACGAAGTCGCTGGCCTGCCGCAGGCCGTTCAGGTAGAAGGGGAACTGGGCGAACTCCAGCGCTTCGGCAGCAGGGACTGGGAAAGGAAAAAAAACGATTATTATTATTTCAGCTTTTTTTTATAGAACTACAAAAAACGAAAATCTGCCCAAAGAAATACAACCGAAGAAAGGGGCGGAGCCCAGTACTCACTGCGCAGGTTTTCCTCGGTGGTGTCGAACTTGTCGTGCATCCACTCGCGGGGCTTGGGGTAGAAGTTGGCCTGGGAGGCGGCGTAGCCCAGGGGGTCGTTGCTCACCCACGCCAGGAGGTAGATGTAGAAGACCTCGGGCGCGATGAGACCCTCAGCGTCCACCAGGCGACGGGACGTCAGCTAACGGGAGGACAGGAAGCAGGCGCATAAGAATACAATTTTGAAGGCGACAATCACGGCTCAGTACAAAGATTGCCGTCGGATGACACTACCTCTTCACTCACTCACAACTCACTCACTACTCACTCACAACTCACTCACTACAGGCGACGCTTGTCATGGATCAGCCTGAGTTCGCGTGTATGTGTGTGTGTGCGTGTGTGTGTGTGCGTGTTCGTGTTTGACTGTGTGTGTGTGTATGTGCGTGTGTGTGTGTGCGTCGGGACAGATGACAGCATGTGTGGTAATGTAACTCCATTCCAGCCCCCCTCCACTGGTCGTACAGATTGCACTCGTTACACAGATCCCTGGAAAGAACCTGTTGAGCGTTTGCAGCGAGCGGATGTTGACATTCCAGCTCTTTGACGTACCTGGCTGTAGTTGAAAGGCTCCTTCTTGGAGCCCGTCTGGATGAGCAGCTTGTAGGCCAGGACCCCTTCCTCTGTGCCATTGCGATAGTTGTCCTGGCTGATCCAACCTGCCTCCCAGTCCGCGTCGAACGCCGTCTGGAGACCTGCAGGTAAACAAAAGGAATACAGCGCTGTTGATTAGGAATTCATAGATATTAACGACGTGCCGTACAGATACATACATAATCCAAACTTCTTAACTCATTTTGCTTAAGTGCAGCAGGCAGAGAAATGCTTTAAAGTAATCGCATCGGAAAAAACGCGTAACTTTCACAGATGAGCACCTGTGCTTGCACACACACACACACACACACACACACACATGCACATGTTCTCAGCTTTTCTTTGCAAACAATAGAGCGCCAGGAAGGTATTTTTGTTTAAGCAGGGCGGGCCCTCTTCAAAGCCCGCGCTCTTCTCCGTAGGCTCTGCTTTAGAGGAATGGCTTTGGTTGACCTGCTGGCTATTACTTCCTCCTGACTGAGCCCTCTGACAGGACATAGCCCTGGGTCACACACACACACACACACACACACACACACACACACACACACACACACACACACACACACACACACACACACACACACACACACTCTCGCACACGCTCACACACATGTTCACGCTCACAGTCTCACACACACATATGAACACACACACACACACACACACACACACACACACACACACACACACACACACACACACACACACACACACACACACACACACACACACACACACACACACACACACACACACACACACACACACACACACACACACACA
>NC_079419.1:7569899-7591814 GCF_026213295.1 Gadus chalcogrammus | reverse complement strand
AGAGAGGAGAGAGAGAGAGAGAGAGAGAGAGAGAGAGAGAGAGAGAGAGAGAGAGAGAGAGAGAGAGAGAGCGAGAGAGCGAGAGAGCGAGAGAGCGAGAGAGAGAGAGAGAGAGAGAGAGAGAGAGAGAGCGAGAGAGAGACCACCAAAGAGGCCTTAGTACTGAAATACCACTAATTACCAACACCAGGGCTCCTGCTTGCCATGACCCCCACCCGCGCACACACAGACCTCCAACCCCCCAATCTCCTCTCTAGGTTGACCCCATCCACCTCACCCCCCCCCCCCCCCCCCCCCCCCCTCCAACATGCAGCGCTTTGTCAACAAGACATGGTCAGCCCCAAACAATGAGGGCCAGAAATGCGAGGGGTCTCGTCGACATGGCCGGGCCCACTAATCCTCCTCATACTGCCTCTTTACTTGCCTTCTCTCTCCCTCCTTCTTAAAAAGAAAAGAAAGAATTGCCATTTCTTTTAGTGCTAGCTAGCATGCACCCCCCCGGTGCATGCTAGCTAGCACTAAAATAAATGGCAATTCTTTCTTTTCTTTTTTCATCAGTGTGAGGACATAATGAGGGAGAGAGGCAAGTAAAAAGAGGGCTTCGTGTGTTTCAGAGCGCTTTGGTCCCTCCGTTGGGACATCCCGACGGGCGCGAGTGGTGCAAAACGACATGGCTGTTTAATGAAGGTCTTGGATGTTACGTGTGTTATTCACCAGCCGTGTGTTTGTTTGGGGTCAGTCAACTGGCTGGTTACACACCAATAGGTGCATTGTCAACCTGACGTTCTGCGTTTGACCCCGCGTAACACAGGAAACACGACCCCCTCCCCCCCCCCCCCCACCACCTCCACCCCACTCTGATGTCCCGCCTACTTGAACTCATCAAGCACACACACATTACTCATGCACACAATTTTTTCGTAGCAATTTAAACGATTTTGAGCGACCCAAAAACGCCAGTCAGTAATGTCTGACGGGACAGATTTTGCAAACCCCGAAAACGGGACCGTTTTTGTTTTTTTTAACCATGGAATTCTGTATTACTTGATCGTCGACATAGTGAGCTATGCCATTGTATCTCTGTTACCGAAGTACGACCCCAATTTAGAGAAAAAGGGGTAAATTCGATGTTTTGCAATTCTTCCCAAAACACTATGTGAACGAGTGAAAATTGAAAACATAATTAAAAACATTCAATGGATTTCTGCCTCTATTTATGCTCTGGCATGCCACCTTATAGCAAAAAAAAAAAAAAAAAGATTGTCCCGAAACGCAACTTTCATGCCCACCTCTGACCTAGGTTATTTCTAGATTGCAAAACACGCATTTGTTAACACAAAGGGTTCAATACTTATTTTTAAGAGATCTGTGCAGGTTGTATCTATAAGGTTGCCAGGTGACAACGCGTAAATAAAACGGCCGCTCGTTGTCGTCTTGTGAACATATTCAAAAGAAGACAAAACAAACAATGGTGCGATGTTTGCTGGCTGATGACTAACAAATCCCGCTCATTGACAGGAACTGCCAACATTTTGGAACAAGATAATATTGTGATGGACTGTAACCAAGTGGCCCAGTCATGAATAAAGCAGGCAACCAGGGCTTATTGAGTGGGTAACACCCTCTGATCCAGACTGGTGCAAGTACAAGACGTTCCCACTGTCTGCCATGGGGCATGTTGAGCACCCAGCACGCGTCTCCAAAACACTAAAGATCTATTGAACTGAGGTTTGTGTTTAGACAAGCTTGGACACTACTGTTGATTTTGAAAATTGTTCAACAATTTCAGTTTAACCCGATGTGTAATTTGACTGATTTCCTGAGATTCGACATTGGGACGTCAAATACGATTCTACAATTATCCTTATAGTTTTAGGACATTTCCTGAAAATCACTTAAAAACCCAATTTTGTCAAGTGAATAAGAAACCAAGGAAGGCTTTTTTAAATGCATGTGCAGCGTCTTAGCTGTTTTTACACCAGGAGCTAGACTGAGATAATAAGAGAATTACAGGAGATTAAAGAAGCTGGCTAAATGGCAACTTGGTTAGCACAAGACGGATTAGCGGAGAGAGCCATTTAGTGTCACTGCTAGCATCGTCTGCTAGCATTCACACACATCGTCCTTTCCTGGCCCCGAAGTGTGCTACCTAGGTCCCCAGTTTGCTACAATATAGGGAAAACGTGTGTGTGGACATGTGTGTGAACATACATATGTGTGTGTCTCACCCTTCTTCTATGGTGACACCGTGCATGACGATGGAGTTGGTGACTTTAACTTTCTCCTTCACAGTGACAGAGTTGCCGATGGTGGACCTCTTTATGGAGGTCTTCTCTGCTATCTGGCCCCCTGCCCCGATGATGCTGTCCGACCCAATCTAGGGGACACACACACACACACACACACACACACACACACACACAGACAAACAGACAAACAGACACACAGACACACAGACACACAGTGAGCGGTTGGGTTCATGAAACTAATTAGAAATCAAGTGGCAGCACTTCAAACAACGCAGGATAAATAATGCTTCATAATAAATACCTCTCTGCAAATTAGTGACCACATGTTAACATTATGATTGGATACACTACATTATTCAATGCCATTTAAATATCTCCCGAGATTAACCGCCGGCAAAATTGAAGTGTCTGCTCGGAAAGATATTCTCAATCTGGTGTCGAAATATATAAACACACGCGGACGCCAAAAGCGGGGAACATGGCCGCCGCAGGGTAGGATGATATCAGGAGACTTTGATGTTCCTGGGAGGCGTGGAGCCGCGTCGAGAACATTCTGCTCACCAGACACCTCTCGGAGACGACGGCAGAAGGGTGGACCGCAGGCTCCTCAAACAGCTTGGGGGCCTGTTGTGGAGAGGAGAGAGGAGAAGGGGGCACGGAGACGTGAGTACATAAATACTCGATAGCGGGCGACGGCGGTCGTGGTTGCTTTCACGGAGGAGGCAATCGGAGGAGGAGGACGGAATTCCTCCGAGCCAGACCAACAATACACAAAGAACCAAAACAAATCATGGAGCAAATACGGGGAGGACGGGAAGGACGAACAAAAAAAAGAAAAAGAAAAAGAGGAAAAATAGTGAAGGGTAACAAAGTAACGAAAAAAAACGGGTGAAATAAGAAAAAAAATAAAACAGTACTATAAACACACAGAAATGCACACGCATAACAAAGGACACAAATCCACAAACGCCAGAGGGCCCCAAACAGAACGTGTGCCTCACCAGCCGGTTGGCTTCTATGTAGGCGGCCAGCGTGTTGACGCGGTAGCACAGGCCCTGCTCCATGATGTGCACGTAGCAGCGTAGCGTCCCGCCGTGGTAGGCGTCGCTCATGTCGCCGCGGTGGTCGTTCCAGCAGGAGTAGGCCTGGGCCAGCTGCAGCAACGGCTCGTCCCGCGACAGAATGTGCAGATCTGGGGAGATAAGAGAGGTTTTTTTCCCCTTGTATGCGTATACTGGTTGCCGTGGCAACAAGGCAGTCCTAAAAGAAGTCTGTACGGCACGGTGTGTGTGTGTGTGTGTGTGTGTGTGTGTGTGTGTGTGTGTGTGTGTGTGTGTGTGTGTGTGTGTGTGTGTGTGTGTGTGTGTGTGTGTGTGTGTGTGTGTGTGTGTGTGTGCGTGCGTGCGTGCGTGCGTGCGTGCGCGCGCGTTATTAGAGCTGCTCACTAGAGTGCAATCGATGACGTAAACCTATAAGTTTGTGATTTTTTTTTCACCCTTCACTTCGTGCTTATGGAGGTCTGGGGGGGTATTGGAGTGGGGAGGGGCCCGGTGAGTTACCCACCCAGGTTGACGTCTGGGGGGGGGGGGGTGATGGGGGTATGGGGTTGGGGGGGGATCTGGTGCGTTACCCACCAAGGTTGACGTTGCCGTCTTTTTGTTTCTGGCTCTGTTCGTCTGCCTCGTCTTTAGTCGTTTGGCTGTTGGCGGCCTTGGAGAACTGTTTACGCACCAGGTAGGGCACCAGCTCGCCGCGGATGGACGAGATCGACCTGAGGGGGGGGGGGGGGGGGGGGGGGGGGGCAGGGCAAATCAAAACACAACGCACAACAGTGTAACACTATACGTTTTGAAGTAAAAACAAGTGTAAATGCATGAGCATTATGCCTTCATGGACAGGAGAGTGAAGAGACACAGGAAAGCTGTTTGAGGAAGAGAGAGGGAATGGCATGTCTCAAGCGACCGCAGGTAGGGAATCGAACCCGGGTGGCTGCAGGTCATTCTGCCCTACATGGTTCGCCCATCGCTGGGTTGAGCCAAGAGCTGACCCATCATCAAGCCTTTTTATAACCCAAGAGGAATAAGGTAATATTTATGAAATTGGGACTGCTTTATTTCTATCCAGAATTGCTATGCTAGTCTTTAATTGTGTGTGTGCAGCCGTTAATGGTGTATTATTTCTGTACAACTAGCCTTCATGGAAAGAGAAGGCATCATCTTATGGTTTCCGGGAGTTTCTCATCTACCATGTCATTTCTATTGGTTTAGGAGGCTGCTATACTGCATCTGAATGCGCGTCTGTTTAGTCCTTTCAAACCCTAACTGAGCTCAGGCGCAAGTATACTTGACATTATTGCGTCAAGTGTACAAGGCATAAAGAAGTAGTCAAAAAACAAGACCTGACATAAAATACAATTTTACACCAAGCAGTGTAACTTTAGCTATATTTAGTTTAATGCATCAATAAAATTACTCCGTAGTCGGCTCCACTGCAGTTTATTGGAGGAAATAACGCTGAATCATGTGTTTTTAGTCTCCCTCCTGGAATTAACTATTTTCCCCCTCTCTCTCTCTCCCTACTCTAAGTATCTCCCTCTACACCCCCCCATGCACTCTTCTTACTCTCTCTAAGAGATTAAAATTTCCATCTGAATGAGGGTCGAGCAACAACAGTTACCCTTTCCAGGGAAAGTGAGTCAGCTAGATGATGGGAGAGAAAGAGAGAGATGGATGGGTATAAGAAAATACTGCATAAAAAGTAAAAAATGTCAAACAATGCCCTTAATGAAGTCTCAAAGATGTATCAGATTATCAATAGAAAAATCTTAGCCCATGGGATTCAAGGTCTAGAAAAGTTGTTTTCTAGACCTTGAGTTGTTTTCAATCTTAAGCTTTGAGTAATACTGGTCCATGTAGAGGTCCTGAATCAAGTTCAATTTAAATGCATTACACATAACACTAGAGTTTAAAAAATTGATTTTAAAGGGCCAACAAATTGGCCAGCATGCTCAGGCAAACAGGAAAAAATTTAATTATCCTTTTATTTTTGCGTACATAAAAAGATTGAGCAACGTCAGGGAGGATCATAGTAAACTTCCCTGTGGACTCCATATCTTCGGTAACTCTGTAGGATCTCTCAAGCCCTCTACATCGGAATCGCAAAACAAGAACAGAGACCCGTGGGAGTACAGCCCCCACGCCTGACCAGAGACTCCCAGTGACGTCAGCCCACCTTGGAGGCTAAAGGCCTAACAACCTGCTTCAGTGGCAAGTAGTAAAACTAATCATCACCTCTCTCCCAAACACCCGCAAACAGGACCTTTTCAGGAGCGGACACGCCCTACACAACCGTTTAACACAGCCACACCGACCCGTACCTACCCCAGTGTGTGTGTGTGTGTATGTGTGTCTATATGCGTTTTTGTTTGTCAACCTTAAATTTATACCCTATGCTTGTTTGTTTTTGTACATTTCAACATGTATGCCCTTGTGTACCGATGGTTGTTTCTGAGAGCTTATTACAGCATGGGAGCAGAACTTCAGAGTATGGATCATCCCTACTTGTTCTCAGCCAGGAAGTCCACAACCGACTTCTTCAGACAGTAGAGATGGGCGTCCACCAGGCCGGTCTTAATGTGCATCCGGGGATGTCTGGTGATCCCCGGAGGGAGGG
Organism: Gadus chalcogrammus; assembly: GCF_026213295.1. Classification (NCBI taxonomy): domain Eukaryota; kingdom Metazoa; phylum Chordata; class Actinopteri; order Gadiformes; family Gadidae; genus Gadus; species Gadus chalcogrammus. Next base: position 7,585,893 of record NC_079419.1, on the reverse strand, counting down.
GGAGGGGGAGGGAGAGGGAGAGGGAGAGGGAGAAAATGTTAAAAATCACAAATGTTAATAAAAATATACTATAGGCAGAAACCCACACGCATCAACAGATATGCGCTGACACACATATGCTCTGTAATTACATATTTGCAGAAGAAAAATAAATCCCAATACAATGCGTGTCAGTCTGAAAACAGTCTTTTTGTGTATTTCTTTTGTTTTCGCTTCATTTTATCGCTCACTGTTTCGGGTTTGCTGCACACTTCCTGCCTTCCTGCCACCCTCCCCCCCCCTCCCCCCCCAACCCCACCCACCCCCCTGATGTATTTTACTGCTGCCGTTTAATATAGACCAGGAGCCCGGCATAAAACCCAGGAACAGGACCAAATGACCCATCTGTCTTGTGTCCCCCGTCAGCCTGCCCAGTTCACCTGCGGTGCTAATGCCAAGGCATCGCCAACAAGACTGCTTTATGTGGGCCCTCAGTACAGGAACACACACACACACACACACACACACACTTAAAAATCCAAGACCATGTCAGGTATTTTCTTTTTATGTCCATGTGACATTTATGAAGCGACAGCTAACATAGAGCTTACAACGAGTCCTTCACGGCTTTCCACCCACCTCGCCCTCCTCCACTCTGTGCTGCCACACATGTAAAGACACTAAGCTTCAGTATGAGTACGGATATTTGAGGTTATGTTTGCATCTAAAAAAATATATATCAATACAAAACTGCACAAAGGTATGATCATTTTAGTTCCTATTGCGTTCTTATCACATATATATTTGGACAATTGTTATTGTATAAAGTGTCATCATGTTGAAGTGCTCAACATTCAGTTTTTTCCCAAATCTCTCTCTGGGTGTGGTCCCTATGTGCTTCCCGGTGCAACGGGTCCAACCGTGACATACTGACTCAACTGTGTGTGCACATGTCAGTGTGTGTATATAGACGGCTGAGAAAACAATCCGCCAGGAACACCCATGCGAGTGTGTGACATCATTGTTTGGGGACCACGGGTGCAGGAGCCTGTGCTATCTAGCGGGGAACGCTGGGATTGGAGAGGGGAGGGGGGGGGGGGGGGTGTATGTTTGGTCTGTCTGTGGATCTGTGTAGACGTATACGTAAACAGTGGCGTCGGTGTGTCTCGGTGCATCTCCGTGAGAGTGTGCACAGGTGCAGTACGGAGCAGTAGATTAGGTCGGGCGAGGATTGATCTGCACATTTGCAACAAGCACGACCATCTGAGTTTAAATCGCAAATTGGATATCCTTCATTAAAAATGGCCCCAGGGACCCAACTTGTTAATAACTGATACAATACAACTTTGTCGTCAATCAATCATTGTTCAGCCCACAATGTCAATTCAAGTGGTTTGCAATAAGCAGTTCAAAAGGATTACAAGAAGAAACAAATGCGAGCCACACGCCGTTGTTTCCTCATCGATAGCTTTGCGGCAGCAGAGGAAAATGTAAACAAGACTAGCAAGTGAACAACTGAAATGGCAGAAGATGTCTGGACCTGCAGCCCTATCACGTTCCTGTGACAGCGCGGTGGGCTGTGTGGCGGCTGTACACAGTGTATGGATTGATGAGGGAAGAGGGGCTCTGAAGCACAGCCTCAGGCTACAGATAACCTGAACCACAGAGTTATTAACTTACGCAGTGAACGACTAATGAGGTCCACAGTGGTTGGAGAGAACACAAGCGCGCACACACGCACACACACACACAAATGTATTTTAATTACAACTAAGACCAAACAGCAGACTATGACTCAAACATACCAGGGTGACTGCAAATGCTATCATTAACATAATGGCTTTCACTGCACACACACACAAACAAGGCCGAATTAAGGTGACTTGTTAGCCATGGTATGTCATTACTCCCGACAGTAAAATAGGGGAAAATATTCCCTCTGTTTTTTCGCCCGCTCTAACTAATACTTAACTTGCTAATACGGCTAATTAACAGCGAGTTAATATATCTTTGGCAACCGCAATCCAACTTCTAGATACCGTGCTTTGGTTACACGATGTGGAAAAGCACAAATAAAATCACAAAAACAGTAACGCAACAGAGCCGTAGAGAACGACCCTGAGCCTTTAGTGTCTATTGTATCTCACTTTCGTTACGCCGGTCAACATTAACGGTGTAATCGTTCCACGTGGACACCGACCGACTCGACTTCCTTTCCGTGGCGCTGCTATTCCCGGGGCAGGCACGCATTGAGTAGGAGTCTGTCCAAATGGACACCGCCTCAAACAACAGACTCACACAACAGACAGACGAAATCAGAAGTACACCACACAACAACTTATATGGGGACGGGACTATTTTGGGAGGGGATCGGGAGAAGCAGCAGACAGCGTGAGGATGGTTTTTCGGAGTGGTTTTATGAGTCGTATTCTCTCGCTACGGCGGTGAGCTGGTAGGGGGTTGTTGTTGCCGTCGTTTCATTGGTTCCCCTGACATGCAGGGCATATTTCTGACGTCACGACACCTGGACGGTGCGGAAGTGGCGAGGGAAAGAGGCCGTGTATTTAAGAAACCAGCATTTTTATAAATAACCGGGCAGTGAGAGGTATTGTCAGGCTTAGACATGATATTGATGGAGGGATGGACGATGTCCAAGGTGAATCGGGTAGGCAAAAGGGTAGAATATGAATAGATGTAAATTACCAAAGACAAGACTGAAAAAAACGAATCTACTTTTAAGACCAACAACAGATTAAAAAAGATAACAAACACTTGAGGCCAAGAGAAGAAAGCAAGCAAAATGAATAATTATATTTGTGAAAATAGAACAGGCTAGGCGCCTTCATAAACGTAATTAAAATGATTATGTATTCAAATGTTAGGTATGCACATGTGTGGTCATCACGGGAGCATGAGTCTATACGTAAACACTCTATACATGGATATGAATGGTAAACACTGCACGCTCGTAAGTTCAGAATCTTGACCTTATCAACTAGGAAGTCCTGGGCTGCGGCACCACTGTGGCTCCATGCATCTAGGAGCAAGCCAGAGGCGGCCTATGGGCTATAAGTCACTGTTAGCGCTGAATGTTTAACTGTGAGCTCAACATGTTGCCATAACACTGTGACAATGTGTGAGCGGGTGTATGCGCCTGAGTGTTTTTCCTCTATTAATTTCCTCCTTGTTTTAGAGTAGGTCTGCACCAGCGATTTCCCTGTGTGAGGCCTAATTCGGCTGTTTGAGTGGCCAGTCCAGTACTTGCTTCCTGATGTTTTAGTGTGTGTGTGTGTGTGTGTGTGTGTGTGTGTGTGTGTGTGTGTGTGTATATATACGCATTGGTATATGCATGCAGGCCTAGGTAGATGTGTGTGTGTGTGTGTGTGTGTGTGTGTGTGTGTGTGTGTGTGTGTGTGTGTGTGTGTGTGTGTGTGTGTGTGTGTGTGTGTGTGTGTTTGTGTGTGTATGTGTGTGTGTGCCAATGTGAGAACCAGGCGAGCAGCTGCTCTAACCCATTTCTTATTGGCCAGAATTTACAGTGGCTCTGGCTCCATGAAGTATTTACGAGCTCCCAAAACACCTAGCTCTCCCCCACACACACACACACGCTCAAACACACGCACACACAAACACACACTTGGACACACACAAGGTAAGAAACTAACATTACCTCACAACCTCAGACTCAAGCTTGCTTACACATACACACACCAACCATGCCACTACATTACCACACAAACACAGACACAGACAAACACACAATAGGGATTTTTGTATCAAACTGTTAAGCAATACAATCAAGGAACAGAATACAATTAAATATAAAAAAAACGGAGAAGCCGTGGAATCATCTATCATGTAATGATATTTTACTGTGAAACCATATCTTGGTTGATTCAGACCATGGTTGATGAATAAAAGTTCATCTTCCTGTTAACCTGGTCTAATACATGAAAAGTTGTATTCCAACTAACAGACATCTGATATTACTTTGAAACACTGATATGTGTTCTTTAAAGCAACTTATGAAATAAGTAGCGCAACTATATTACGTAGCATTAGGATCCAAGATCCTTTTGTGAATTGTGATCAACCAATCTTTTATCTCTGACAAAGCATTTATTCCGTCCTTGATTAAATCCCAATAACACTTATTTTATACGACGTAGATTATCATCAAATTATTATTTACCACACCACACCTTTATCCTGGGGCTGTTTTAATTTCCTAGGACTGTAACCTTCACAGAGAACCTCTGCTCCTTTTGCGGGGAACAGATCTAATCTGAAGAACTCCTGCGGAGATATCACGGAGCATAGGCGCCGAAGGTCAGAGAAGATCTGGGACCCAACGGGCCCCGGCTAGCAAGCAGAAGAAACCCACCCACCTCAACGCACCAGACATAAGCTAAAAAACAAACCTCTCTCGTGGATACAAGGGGGCGGAAGAGAAAGAGGTGAAAGGAGTTGTTTTTAGAGGCAGTCGGGCCACCTCTGTGTTGGTCTGTGTGGTCTGAGCGTTAAGCCAAAGCAGCAGGTCTTGTATAGACTGGTGGATAATGCATGATACGAGTGAGCAGTGTCCAATCCCACAGAGTGACCCCCTAGGCCCCAACTCAGTGTGAAGCGGGGGCGGGCAAAAACATAAACGAGATTGCCATATTTTTGATTATCAATTTGGGATTTTACTTTTTATTAACTGTTAGTCATAAAGATAGGTCTTCCTCAAATGGGAAAAAGCGTAGGTCGTACTTTTGCTGGTTTTTGGTCACAAACCTATACCTTATAACTGATGAATCCTCCAAGCATGCCTTGAGATCAAAAGATTAGAAATCTTAAAGATTAAAGCTTTAGTGGGTACAATTTATATTTTAGGATGTTTGAACAAAAACAAAAACCTGCTTTCAACCCTACCCAAGTCATTACATATTACTTTGAAAATGTTTGATATTTAGATTTTAAATGTCAAAACTCCACTATGCTATTTTCTTATTTCCATACCACCCCAAACGACTTACTTCCTCATGATGGACTTCCTAATCGATAGCCCCTCCTCCAAATCTGCCTCGTTGGCCATAAAAAGCAGTCTCTTGCCCGATTCATCTACCCCCACAAAGTCCCTCTGCTCGGCTGGAAAACAAACAGAAAGGAGGAAAATAAGTTAATTTATTATATACTATTATACTATTATCCATGTATTCAATAGTCCTCGCTTTGATGCAATTGTTTAAATTGTAGTTGTACACATAACTACAAGGCTTGGAACAGCAATCGAAAAATCGTCCTTTGAATCTTTAAAAAATATCAAAAAATTAAAAAGGCCTAAAAGTCTGCACCAAAGAAATATTGATGAGTTGTGAGCCGGAAGTATTGAACAGGTAATACCCAAATTTAAAAAAGTGCATCTTTGACTTGGCTGCCACCAGACACACGCCTTTGGATTACAACATTAACTAACCCTGTGATATACCCTATCCTTAAGGCTCAGTTATGGTTCCACGTCAACGCAACGCAATGACCAGGCAGACGCTTCGATGCCGTCGTGAACCTGTTCTGGTTCTGCGTCGGGTCAGGCCCTTGCGGTGAGGCTCTTCCGTTGGACGCAATGGGTTTTGTAAACCCCCCTTGCGTTGCGTCGACGTGGAACCATAACAGATTCTTTAGATTACTCTGAGTTACCGGTCTTCTTCTTGCCCTTCTGCCCGGGGACGGTCTCCGTGAACTCGTGGGCCTTGCTCATCATCATGGCCAGGGTGGCGTTGTGTGCCCGGAACAGGTCCACCACCTCGTGCAGCGCTGCGTCCGTGATCAGGTCGCAACTCATCACCAGGATGTCTGTCTGTAGGTCAGCGTAGAGGGGGAGGGAGAGGGAGGGAGAAATGCATGCAAAACATTTCATCAGATTGATACCACATCCATTTCTTAAAGGTTGGGTATGGAATTCTCTTTTTTGGCCATTTTTGCTAAATTACTTGAAATCCTTCATCATAACCCACTTACAGCCACTGAGTTAGAAGTACTGACATGAAAATTAAACAAGTCAATCATCTGTGGAACGGGCAGGGCTCGAAAAACTCCAGCCAATGATTTCCAGACCCACCGAGTGGCATTGGACAGTAAGTACGTCAATCAAACGGTCGTACTGCACTCCCCCTCCCCCGCTCCCCGCGCGACCCCTTCGTGCACGTACTCAAAGCTCGTGACCTAGAGCAAGCTTCTGTTGTTATCCTGCGGTAGCTACTGGAGCTAGCTAACTAGCTAATGGCTCGCTCTCGCATGATTGCGCGTCCATGTACTTGGAATGTCCTGCCCTGTAGATTGAATTAGATTATTAGCCTACTGTGTAAGGTTAGCTCGTTAGGGCAGAGAACATGCAGGAAAAGATGCATGAGTTGGGAATCAAGCTAGGACACTCTACAGAGCACAGATGAGTTATCGTCTAAAACTGCCTATGCATATACATGCATAGGCAGTCTGCATTTTTCCGGAGCAGTGACAACTATCTTAGCGAGCACAGCTTTTGCTGTGCTCGCTAAGATAGTTGTCACTGCTCCGGAAAATTAGCACATTCTGAACTCACAAGTATACAAGACTTCACGTACCCCTCTCAGGGCGTAAAGAACCTGCCTTATGTGGTCCCCAACGACAGAAACAGACCAGTAAAGGGATCTCTTTAACGCACAGAGTTTGGGGGAGAGACACAGAGAAAGACAAAGGTAGCAAGATGTGTTGACGATGAAGAAATTCAGCATGTGAACCTTTGATGATGTGATCTTGTGACGGTGCAGAGGCTAACAAACATGCTTACAAACACACAAACGCTGACCGATACCCACGATACACACTGGGTGAACTTGACCATTTTGCCTTTTGTCTCAGTTTTTGATTTATGTTGCGATTCTAAATTACCCACAAATGCCAAGCAATAATCGGAAGAAAAAGAAGATCCTAATAACTATAAGAAAAAGCCCAAAAAAGGAAAAACAAAATAAGGGATTGTAAAAAAAGGTGGGAAGAGAGGAGCAGGGAGCTGCGGAATGGGAGGTGGGGCCCCTCAACAGCTGGACCTCAGTTACCGGCCCCTAGCCAGGCCCCAAGGCCCGCTCCGGCTGACTGACACTGCTAGCTAGCCCGTGACAGCACACCGTTTCATACTGCACTCTGGGCACGCTGGGCTCTTATAGCGCACACACACACACACACACACACACACACACACAGACACAGATCCCCCCCCACACACACACACACACAATATAAACAGAGCCAGACAGAGTATAGGAAAAACACACATGGACAACAGATAACTGGCCAGTATGCCGTTTCGGGAATCCACAGTAGCCATCCCCTCCCTGTAACCAGTTATTAAACTGGATATTTAGGTTAAGGCAGTGCTCCCCGTAGTGGAACAGATCCTATGGATGATGTAGCGTGGAGAATAAGGGTCTTTTGTAAGAAAATGTAAAAAAAAGGGTCCTCCATCTTTAATTCTTATGACTCGGTTCATGATCGAAAAAGCTGGCGTCAAGTTGTATCCATGAGGGGTAGTTTAGGTTTTTATTAATTCAACCCCCCCCCCCCCCCCCCCCGCCCCTTACGAAGGGACATCGTATCCAACGAGCATCAGCCACCCTTTGTATTTAAACTATGGAACCGGACAAAAGGGAATTCCATGGAGCAGGTTCCACCGAGATAGGGAGCACACGCATGGCGGCCCAGAAATAGAGCCACACTTACATGAGACGCACTAACCGGCTCCCATGGCCGGGTTAAGTTTCGCCGTGTTTACGCACGCCTGTGTCTCCATTTGGTGGTGCAATGACAAGCACTGTCAGCATGCATGCTAATCCTACCATTAGCACCGGTGGCCCCAGTGACATATACAACCGTATATACCCTCCTGGAGAGAGAGAGAGAGAGAGAGAGAGAGAGAGAGACAGAGACTTGAAAAAGAGGTCAACTTTTATTGAAGAGATAGAGGGTGAGACAGGACCAGAGACTAGAAAAAGATAGTAAAAGGCAGCTTTTATTGAAAACGGAGAGAGAGAGAGAGAGAGAGAGAGAGAGAGAGAGAGGGAGAGGGAGAGAGAGAGAGAGAGAGAGAGAGAGACTCAAGGAAGGAAGTGAAGGAAAAGGTAGACAGGAAGAGAGTTGTAAAAAATAAAAAAGTGGACCAGTCACGGATGAGGTAGAAGAAAAAAAAAGCTACAAGACTGACTGAAGCACACTGACTGAAGGGATTTAAAATATCCCTCCATTCGATTTCCAAAGCTCAAATAAAAATCTGATTTCAAATAACCCCCAAATTAACCCATACAAGTAGTTCCAAATTGAAAAATTATCCAGTCAGTCATCGCTGGGAATAACAAAAGAAAAAAAGGAACAACATTTGGTAGACATTTCTGAATTCAAGGCCTAGTGGTCAATGCTACACAACATTACAATATGCACACGCACAACTCAACAAGTGTCCTCCACAATCAAGAACATGATATTGAAAGAACCAGACTGTCGCATTGAGCTATTGATGTTGCAACCTCCAACTGAACAGGTTGGGAGATCGACATCCCATCTTGTGTCATGGCGCTACAATTATTAATAAGGGACTATAATGATCGAGCAATGGACATAGAGAATCATCTCCGATAAGAGTCCAAGTAATGGCATTTAACGTTCTCCTGGCCAGGTATATGGAGTTCTCCTGGGAGGGTATGGAGGACTCCAGGGCGGGTACGGAGGTGACTGGCTGCCCCGGAGGTAACACAGCTTGGTCTAGCCCATGCTGAGACAGGAAGCCTCCGCTGGAACGACGGAGGAGGTGTCAGCTGGAGATCAGCCAACACTGGCAGTCCTAGACCTTTCGTCTCCCTCCCTCTCCCTCACCCTCTTCTTTCCTGTCGTTACATCTATCTCACTCACACACACATACACAGACACTGGTCAACACGTGGGGTGAGAGATAAGGTCTGTGTGCGTCTCTCACACACACACACACACACACACACACTTTTACGGACGATTCCACTTAAACACAAAGTCACAAGCGGGAATTGTGTGAGATTTAGTTGGTACCCCTACATGGCAAGTATAAAACACAACCATTAGGCACACAATCACATGCTGACAGAACACACACACACACACACACACACACACACACACACACACACACACACACACACACACACACACACACACACACACACACACACACACACACACACACACACACACACACACACACACACAACTTAGGCGACAGCAGAGTGGAGTCAGCTGGAGAGATAGAGACACTTTAACCTTTCAACAGTGATGATCGTGGCTCGACCGCTCGGGACCACACATACAGGAACTCACACACACCAAAATGCGCGCACACACACACACACACACACACACACACACACACACACACTGCAAAACCTAAAGTTTACAATACCACATTCCAATTGTAGATAACACCAGTTGATAATTGCCACTAATGTTGAAAATAAATACATTCTGTGTATAAAATGCTAGATTTACAAAATTTGGGCGGGCCAACCTAGCAATGAAGATTTGCTGGGAAAATGATAACCAAAGCAAGGTAGAGTCAAACAGCATATAACCAGTTTGATTATAGGGACATCGATCTCCATTTAATTTATTTACCATTGTTGCCAGAATTAACTCTTTTTGAGGCAGCAGACACAACCAAAGCTGACGTTCTTATGTTGCCATCGTTTGCTTTACAAAAACATCCTAAAAAGTTTGAATACCAGAGGAACTGTGCAAACGTTGGCATTTGAACAACTCCACGCCAACAAAACAGAGCGATCACAGAAATGTGGGCCTTTGATCACTGGACTGACCAATGACATCGCTCCTTCCCTCCGGATCACCATTAAGAACAACATGTCAAGAGGAGGAGGGCACACTGTGCGTGACATGGGAGATAACGGAAGTGTGCGCGTTTATGTTGACGGTGGGGGGGGGGGGTGGTAAACTCTTACTCAACCATGTCTCCTGTGTCCCACAAGAATACAGGCTTTTTTCTCCCTTTCCCGTCTCCCAAACCCCCACAACTCGCCCATGTCACGGTTACCTGGAGGACAGGATCCATGCTCAGTTTTCCATTGCAATCTACTATTTTTCCTCGGCCTTCCTGTCCTAAAACCTTTTAACTGTCTGCCCTAGTGAGAAGCTCCGGGATGTAATAATGGAATTCCCGGTTCGTTCAGCAACTCTCAAAAAGGCGCTTATGCACTTCCATAAGGTTGAGCTGAAGAAGCCAGGATGTAATGCGCAGAAAGCTTTACGCAAGCGAGAAAAGCGAATGGAATGTCAATGGAAAAGTGCAAAGCTCACAGAAAAGCCTCTCTTTCAATAGGTTAACCTCAATAAGAAAGAACCGATTCTTAGCTTAAACATCCATCTCAATAAAGACCTCGCCGCTAAAAGTCTGAACAGGACGAAACGTGCCGGTGACAAACTTTCCTTCAGGTAAACCCGTGACTCTGCCCATTCATTTCAATCCCGACTTTAAGTGTTTGGTTTGATAAGCCACGCTAAATCCCCAATACGGGGTGCCACATTGTGTGCGGGGATGAGTGTGCGTCAGTGTTGTGTGAGTAGGGATGAGCATGTGTGCGGACGGCACTGGTGCTCCGAATGGACAGCGTGAGTGATTTCTATGCGGGGAATTTGGCCCTCCATTGATAGGGTCCTTCACTCATCGCCTTACAGTGTGTTTGTGTGTGTAACTCTACTCCTCTAATCTAGCCCCCTGATCAGGAGGATTAGGGATTGGACCGTTCTTGGCGGGAGCGTGCCCAGACTCGCCGCACATTTGTCCGTGTGTACGTTTAGGGCTTTCTTACGTTATGGTTTTGTTCATGAGCTTTTATATTTGTACCATACAAACAAAAAAAGAAAAAATTCAAGCCTGCTTGTCTTGACAGGGGACATCTGGATTTACTTCAAAAGCAACAGGGTGCTAAAATGCCATATTACTATGATGTGCATCTTTAACCACTCACTGTAACCTTCGCAGCCAAGGCCCACACAGCTTCTTATTTCTTATTTATTCTTCGTAAAATGCATCGTGAGTTCCAATAGGCTCAACGACGATCTTAATACGCGTAATAATCAGTCGTGTTCACGACCAAAAAACTGTAGCACAGAAAAACCAGTAGAATTGTACCGTACACAGTGGTGTCTCACTCATGGGGGGCTTCCAAGCGGCAAACTACAAAGGTCTCTCCTATACATTGCCAATTCCTTCCATGTCGGGCACCCCCCTAAAAGCCGCAACAGGCCCACGCGTAATAACCAAACATGCGCAGGCAACGCACACGCACGCACCGATGCTTGTCCCTGGCATGCGCAGTGACATCCCCTCTTGACAAATGACCATAAGGAACCAATACATTTTGAATGGGAGCAACCTTTTGGTACTGCAGACAGGCAAGACAAATTCATGCAATGGAACCAGACTGTACATGTTCAAGCAGTGCTGTTCTCCTTGTCATATTTTGGCCGGCTTCATGCGACAGATGCACTGGAACGGTTACTTTGTACGAGAGATGTAGCATGGAGGTCATTAAATACCGCTCGCACACGCAAACCATTAAAACGTGGGGATATGGTACTCCCGCATGCTTCATACTGACTCAAAAGCCACCACAGTTATTTCAACAATAGCTTTGCGAAAGTGTCAAACATAAACTCCACTTTTCCAAGGGGAGAGAGAGAGCACAGATCTTGGCCAATATGTAATTGATGTATAAAGTATTATTGCTGATTTCTTTAAACAACATTAGGAGATTGCTGCCATCTATAAGGAAGTGATATTCAGGTTGCAATATGAACACCCTAATCTTTGCCATCATTATCCCCAGGCTTCAAAGCAGCAATATGCAGGGGCCAGGATTTAGGGGATGGGCGCTCAGGGAACAGGTTGTGCTCAGCGGGGCTTTGATGTGCCAGGGCCCCCTTGATTGCCCAGGGCCGTGGTGGTGGTGGGGCTGCTGCTGCTGCACCTGCTGCCCCAGCCTAAGTACCATATGTGTTACTGGATTCCATGGTTAAACAGCTTGTGATTATGGGCCTTAACCATGACCTCCTCTGTTTAGAAGGAAAGGGGGGCAATGCCACTGAGATGTCTGACATGGTGAGGCGTGGGAGAGAAAACGCAAGCACCTTTGGCATGTACCATGTGAGGGAATACACATTAGTTCATTCTGGGGGGGCATCGATAAGTGTTTCTTTCTTTAACTGCTAGGGGTAAGGGTTCCCACGGACTAAACTGTCTTGGCTGCTTGGAACTAGTCATACCCTGGCGTTGGCAGGTTTACCTGATGTTCCAACTAACCAAATTATGGCCGTGGATATCTTTGATTTGCAACTCGGAATAACCACTTTCTCATGCACTGAACACACAAATAAGACCTTGGATGTGTCTGTCTGTATGTATGTGTCTTTGCATTCAGGCGTGCGTGTGTGTTTAGATTTGAGGACATCCCAGGCAATGGTAACATGTAACAAATGAAGAGCAGGCTTGCCCTGATGCAGAGTACTCTGTATTGCTTTCTCCAAATTGCCACAACGGGCCTCAAACTCGGCTCCTCTTTCCTTCCACCGAGCGCCAGCGTCGGAGCCCACTCGATCATTGGGACGGGAGACCCATTCCTAAAGTCTAACGGTTGTTTGAACACCCTAGTGCATTGTATTTCTTATTTTGTTACAACCTGAGTTCAATGCAACCCCACTGCAAACGCATAAGAAGGGGGAGAGGAGAGCACACACCTTGATCTTCTGCTGGATGTGCCGGAGAGCGTCGGCGGTTCCCATGTCGGTGTCCTCCGGGATACACACCACGTCCAGCTTCATCTTCACCTCCAGCTTCATCTTGGGGTCCGTGCTCATCATCTTCTGCACCTCCTTGGTGGTGATCACGATGACCTCTGCAAACACAATCCAACATCGGTGTGTTTCAGAAACCATACAAGGAGACGGGAGCAGTTAGGGATAGGTCTATTGCTCATGGTCACCTTGTCACTCGATTGAACTAGCAACCATCTGGTTACAGGTCAACACGCTCTACGGCCTGAGCCAAGTAGCCAATTTCTCTGGGATCTCTGGGAACTTAAGTGTGGTCCAAAACCACCCTTGCAACGACAACTTAACGCCATAGGTGTCGCCAAAGAGAAGAAAACTGAAATCTTCGGTTTTTATATTGCATTATTTGCCTATAATCCCTAACACTCTGAAACACATAGAATTTAAAAGGGCAAATCGCCACTGGGCTGTAAGGTCGGAGGCCAGTAAAAAATAAGTAAGCCAAAACAGCAGCTGAGAGAAGCAAATTCTCAAAGACAAAGCCAGTCTAATATCTGTTAGACTATTAAAAAAATAATAATAAACACTTAACCTTGAATAAGTAGATGACTGAGTGATCTATGAGTTTACTTTAGTGATCTATGTGCAACTCAGTTTTAAAGTACTTAATATAAAATAAAGTGCACTTTCATAAAGTGTAATCTACAAAACAAAAACTGGGTAAAATTGGCTGGGCCTGTATTTTTTTAATCGCTTGTCTGCAAAAAAAATCTTCCCTCCTGGGCATTATGCTCACTATTGCTGTGTAAGCATAGTTAAATCTAATTGCAAGACTAGGCTATTTAGCTGCATGTAGTAAAATGCTGGCCACACATGGGGGATGTACAACAAAAACCTACTTTTTAGACCTTTTCTGTTCGTTGTTTGCTACCATACAATATCAAAATCCACCAAGTGCCTGAACAAGCGATCATTTTATGGAGCCCCTCGCCCCCTTCATGTTGCGCTTCAAGAGATAAAAAAGGAAATGCACCTCAAAACGTCGCTCATGATGTGTTAACGGATATACTACAAATATATACTGTTGTACTATATACTATATATTCAAAATAAAAAGATTAATAGTGTGGGGGGTAAATGGGTTAGGGGTGACGCGGAGGACTAGATAAATTGTAGTTAAGCCTATTCTTAATTGCCTTCTAAATTGTTTCAAGCATTTAGTATGCAAGCATCAACGGATCTAAGAACTCTCAACAGCCTGAATGTAGTAGATAGTACGACGCAAGGGAGCGGTCACCTTCGAAGCCAACCCTCTCCAGCAGGTTCAGTGGGTACCACATGAGAGGCTTGTTGCCCACTGGCAGCATCGGCTTAGGGGTGTTGTACGTCAGATCCATCATACGAGAACCCCCACCAGCTGCCATCAACACAGCTTGGAGCTCCATCGTGTCTCCTGCGGAGGGACATATCGGACATGGAGACTTTGATTAGACAAACAGTGTGTGGTTGTTGTTGTTGTTATCTAGCCTACCATGTTGGCAGTTTCTGTTTGGGTTATAACTACGTTCGTCACATTGCCAGTCAAGCTTTTCTACATAATTAAATACATTAAATCATCTTTGATCAAGCCTCGCTGTAACCCTAATAACTGGAATATGTTCAGATGTTTGGTAAATGCTTGGAAGCATCAATAAACAACGTCAATCGCAGAAATGTACAACAATGATAACTGCCTGCGGAATAGCTGTATGTACATGATTGTGATTGAATGTCCACTTACCTTACAGTGAGCCTCGGGGATGACTTCTCAATACAACGATAGCGACCGAGAAACATGCAGTACCTGTCACTTACAGAATAGCACACACTAACTCAATAATAAAGTATATAAACGCTATTATGGAATCGGCGATTATTCTTCAACGCTTTATATAGGAAGGAAAACCAGGTGCAGTCCTTAAAAGTATGGATGCGTACGTTTATTCTGTATATATTTAAATTCTACATTCGTAAAGTGAGCTAATAGTTAGCATGTATGATGACATCAGTCCGTCTAGTAAAATCCGTCCGTGTGAGAAACTGCAAACACAACAAAGGTTCCACTCGCCGGGCAGTCAGCCCAGAATCAGCCCAGCCAGGTAGGATTATTTACTGTATGCAATTTTTTAATCTAGTGTGTCCATTGTTTTGCTGCGGCACAAACATAAATGATAAATAATAAAAATCAAACAAAATCACAAGAAACACCAGCATAATAACTAGTTTTAACACAGTAGATTGATACTTCTACTCAAGTTTAAGTTTAAATTGCACATTTATTCCAGACAGTGTTAAACATGTAATGCCTGATTGCCCCTACATTTCATCTTCTTAGTACTTAGTAGTGTTTAAAAATGCCTGTTTCACAGAGCAGAGACATTACAGCAAACCTAACTTGAAGAATGTGGTCTTGGCTTTGTTTGCTCTGGCCAGGAGATGAGCTTGAATGACTGCTGCTGCTGCTCTCTGGGCCCCACAGTAACTGCACACTGAGACAGAAGTCTGGGTGGTGAAGAGATGGGCTACGAAAGAAAACAAGATACAAAGAGGAGATAGGTAAGGAATGGTGATAAAGATTTAAGAAATGAGGGAAATGCATTGGGGGTTGGGGGGGGGGTTGTCTGTGGATACAAGATCAAACAATTATAATGTTTTTCGCATGGAAAAAAAATTCACCATATGAAAACCAGTGCCTTTCACCACTTTTTATGTTTCCCCCCCCACACTTATTTTTTCCCCAGGCAGTCTACATCTATAGTGGATTAAGGAAAACATAAGAAATATGTTATGTTAAGTCAGACTGTAAGCAATTTTCACATTTTCTAACACAAATAAACAAACAGAAAAAAACATCTCCTTGAAATTACAATTACAAAACCCTAACCCTACAATTACTGCCTCCCCTAAACCCTTATTATCTGCTCCCCAAATCACACATTGTCCAACTGTAGAACCGTAGATCGGCCTTTTCTGTTTCTCCTCTCCTCCCGCCTGCTTTACAAGGTGTTGTCAGCACACAGGTGGCATCCCTCTCGTCTCGTCGTAAAGAAGTGGGATCTGGAAGGAAGGCCAGGCCCTAAGCTGTAAACGTCAACCCCATACCCTGGACACTAACACAGATCACAGCTTGGCAGGTTTTTTTTTTGTTGTTGTGTTT
>NC_079419.1:7482399-7559899 GCF_026213295.1 Gadus chalcogrammus | reverse complement strand
TTACGTCCTGCCAATGCGTTGGCAAGGAATGCCCATGATGCTGGTTTGCCCCCAACCGACACCAACAGCTGTCAAAGCTACCCCAACCACTACAGCCCCCGCCACTACAACCCACGGCAACCAGTAGTCTATCCTCCACCTATAGGAACCCCTAGCAGATCAGCCTACTACACCGTTGCATACAGCGGTGCCCGTGAGAAGACACGCCCACGACTACAACGCCCCTTACATCAATGTCTGCACCAGCTATGAAGTATTGTCCAATGTTAGAGTTTCAGGAGTATCCCCAATATTATGCATCTCAGGGCTATACCCCTTCTTCCTTCAACCACCAACAATGATGCCGATGATGACCACTACTGGAACGACCACCACACAGCCACCTGCGAAGCTTCTGCCATGGGCAAGATCCAGTCTTTCAACCAGTCCCTCAATTCTACCACCCTTTCATGACTAAATAGCCTTACTATATTCCAATTCCATACTTTCATCAACAGAATGGTCCATCACGTTATCCTTTCCTGCTTTTCCAGGCTAATGCTTTTAAATGAGTCGATCAATAAAATGAATGCAAGCACTCAAACGTTCACTTTATTTGAAACTGGCTACTTAAGAGATCTGCTCATAAGCATCCGTACGGTTCATATAATCTTGATGGAAAGGATGAGACACATTTTTATGAAATCATATTTATCAGGATTTAATGGCATGTTCTCCTTAACCGGTCCAACTCCTTAACCAGTAGGCCACGGATGCCCACAGATGAGCACTCCTATTGGCTCTCAAACATTTCTAACAGCCCCAGGGTCTCCCATTTTAGGGTTAGCACTGAGTAGCTTCAGAAGAAACCAGCAGGCCGATACTCATGGCTATAAAGGACCTCAACACAAAATAATATAGGCTACCCTCTAATACTTTAATTTACCATTTTTTTTTGTATTGTACTGCCTATGTAAAGCCCTCTGAATTGCCCTTTTGCTTTAAGGGTTCCATATACATTAAAAAAATTAAAGCTTTGCTGTTAAACCTCTAAACACAAATTTGCGACTTAAAAGTATTTTTAATTATTGGGAAAATTTGACTGTCTACATCATGTTAGATTGAGTATGTTATTTGACACCGGGAACATTAGTTTGGGTCTTCAAATAACAGGAACATTTAACAATGTTGCTACCTATCTAAATTTTTTAAGTGAATACACCTGTGGCTATATAATTTGCAGGCTCTGTGATTGGCTGACTACTATGGAATTCCTCACATAATACGGGTGATTCTGTACTTTCATCAGAGCGGTTGAGCTGAGGGTCATCTTCCTTGACTTTTTGGGATTAAGCATGGCTTTCGACGTTAGCAGAGAAACTAGTTGGAAGTGGTTCGCAGCTCTCATTTTGTTGAGTTATTTATGCCCATGTCCACACTGTTATGCTTTGGCTATAGTGAAGAAGGTTGAGCCAAGCATTGCAAGCGGTGAGGCAGCGAAAGACGGTGTCCTAGAGGGAAGTATTCTCTTTGGCAGCACCGTGGATCGTGCCGAGTCATTAACGGGGCTTCTTGGCTCTTATCAAGCAGATGATTCAGGTAACTTTTTCGCCTTATTGTGATGTTGAAATGCCTTACACTTTTGGCTTAATGTACTTTTTTGCATGCTTAACAAAAGGAACAGCTGGCCTTTTTTTGGCTAATTCGGGTTGGGGGCAAATGGATACTTCCTTAAAATGTGGTGAGGACCAGATGCAACTCAAAGCCATGGGACCTGGATCCTCTTACTTCATGCTTGACATGGGTATGTTAAATTGTGCCTATGATGTCTGAACTGTCATGTTGTCCATTATAGAAGTTATCTGTGCCTAAATATTTTGTTTCTTTACATAATTTAGGGGGTGATGCTCCCATGGTGCCAAACCAGGTTAAACCACAATGTGGCTACTCCATGAAATACAACTCTTTGGGTCTTGTGTTGATGGTTCCTTACAACGGCTGTCATATGACGCAAGATGTAAATGGATTCTAGTGAAGTTCGTCATTTCAATTACGTTATAATGATTGGCATTCATGTTCCAATGGTGCCTTTTTTTTTTTCTAGAATGGATTTTATATACTGCCAATGCAGTGGAAGGGGACACAAGTCAAACTCTGTTGCCCCATTAGGTCAAGTCCTGAAACTACACTTGGCCATGTTCATCCTACAGCACCACCTACCAAATCTCATGAAGAAGCCGCTCCACAGACAGATACGCCAAAGCAGCCTACAGTCCACCAGCAGCAAATCATGGATCATCCTTTGAATCAAAACCCAAACTACCATCAATATCTTAACTGGATTCATATGATGCAGAAGCAAACCGTGACCGTTCCCCCGCAGCAGCACGTGACCGTTCCCCCGCAGCAGCACGTGACCGTTCCCCCGCAACAGGAGGCTGTTCAGCAGCAGCAGCATATGGCTGTTCCCCCTTGGTATCAGTGGTGGCAGCAGCAGCAGCACGTGACCGTTCCCCCGCAGCAGCACGTGACCGTTCCCCCGCAGCAGCACGTGACCGTTCCCCCGCAACAGGAGGCTGTTCAGCAGCAGCAGCATATGGCTGTTCCCCCTTGGTATCAGTGGTGGCAGCAGCAGCAGCACGTGACCGTTCCCCCGCAGCAGCACGTGACCGTTCCCCCGCAGCAGCACGTGACCGTTCCCCCGCAGCAGTACGTGACCGTTCCCCCGCAGCAGCACGTGACCGTTCCCCCGCAACAGGAGGCTGTTCAGCAGCAGCAGCATATGGCTGTTCCCCCTTGGTATCAGTGGTGGTGGCAGCAGCAGCAGCACGTGGCTGTTCCCCCGCAGCACGTGGCTGTTCCCCCGCAGCACGTGGCTGTTCCCCCACAACAGGAGGCTGTGCAGCATCAGCACGTGGCTGTTCCCCCGTTTCATCAGTGGTGGCAGCAGCAGCACGTGACCGTTCCCCCGCAGCAGCACGTGACCGTTCCCCCGCAGCAGCACGTGACCGTTCCCCCGCAACAGGAGGCTGTTCAGCAGCAGCAGCATATGGCTGTTCCCCCTTGGTATCAGTGGTGGCAGCAGCACGTGGCTGTTCCCCCGCAGCACGTGGCTGTTCCCCCGCAGCACGTGGCTGTTCCCCCGCAGCACGTGGCTGTTCCCCCGCAACATCAGTGGTGGTGGCAGCAGCAGCACGTGGCTGCTCCCCCTCAGCACGTGGCTGCTCCCCCTCAGCACGTGGCTGTTCCCCCGCAGCACGTGGCTGTTCCCCCGCAACATCAGTGGTGGTGGCAGCAGCAGGACGTGGCTGTTCCCCCGAAGCACCACCACCACGTGGCGGATCCCCCGAAGCACCACCACCACCACGTGGCGGATCCCCCGAAGCACCACCACCACCACGTGGCGGATCCCCCGAAGCACCACCACCACCACGTGGCGGATCCCCCGAAGCACCACCACCACCACGTGGCGGATCCCCCGAAGCACCACCACCACCACGTGGCGGATCCCCCGAAGCACCACCACCACCACGTGGCGGATCCCCCGAAGCACCACCACCACGTGGCGGATCCCCCGAAGCACCGCCACGTGGTGGTTCCCCCGAAGAAGCACCACCACCACCACGTGGCGGTTCCCCCGAAGCAGCAGCAGCAGCAGCAGCAGCAGCAGCAGCACCACCATGTGGCGGATCCCCCGAAGCAGCAGCAGCAGCAGCAGCAGCAGCACCACCACCATGTGGCGGATCCCCTGAAGCAGCAGCACCACCACCACGTGGCGGTTCCCCCGAAGAAGCACCACCACCACGTGGCGGTTCCCCCGCAGCAGCAGCAGCAGCAGCAGCAGCAGCAGCAGCAGCAGCAGCAGCACCACCACCACCACGTGGCGGATCCCCCGAAGAAGCACCACCACCACCACGTGGCGGATCCCCCGCAGCACGTGGCTGTTCCCCCGCAACATCAGTGGTGGTGGCAGCAACAGGACGTGGCTGTTCCCCCGAAGCACCACCACCACGTGGCGGATCCCCCGAAGAAGCACCACCACGTGGCGGATCCCCCGAAGCACCACCACCACCACCACGTGGCGGTTCCCCCGAAGAAGCACCACCACCACCACCACGTGGCGGTTCCCCCGAAGAAGCACCACCACCACGTGGCGGTTCAGCAGCAGCAGCAGCAGCAGCAGCAGCAGCAGCAGCAGCAGCAGCAGCAGCAGCAGCAGCAGCAGCAGCAGCACCACCACCACGTGGCGGATCCCCTGAAGCAGCAGCAGCACCACCACCACGTGGCGGATCCCCTGAAGCAGCAGCAGCACCACCATCACGTGGCGGATCCCCTGAAGCCAGCTGATACGTTTGTCAATTACAAAGATCTTCCTTTTGCAGCATCTCTCGTTTACCGACGTCCAGTCGATTCCCCAAAAACAAGGTCTGGAGACTCCCCGGGAGTATATCCCTATGCTGCATCCAACTATTGGGATGCCGCCGATTGGTTATCCTTCTACCTTAAGCAAGGGCAACCTCCTGGACGGCCCTGATCTAAGTAAAGCCTTATTCATGAATTACGTTTTAAGTCATCCATTTTTAAGAATTTACATTTCTTTACTTTCTTTCAGGGGTTCCCTTTATTGTGACTCAATAAAAAGGATTTTGACTAAAACCGTAGTTGGCAGTTTTCCTATATGTGTAACACGTGTAAAGATGAACTGTAATGACCAACGCATTGAGCAGCTAATCCTTTATTTAATCTTCAGATTGAAAGTTTGTGCCTACGTCTGCTTATCTTGACATGATGCAAGGGATACTTGCTTATAAAATCAAAAGCATATTTGACAACATGGTTGCGGTCAAGCCAGCATAACAAAGTACTGCCTATTGTACAAGCCAGGAATCACTTGTATACCGCAAGGCCATCAATTGTCTTGCTTGGGCATTGCTCTGAACAACACTGCAAGCCAAATGGGTTTTATGTTATGCCGAGAGCCAGCTCCAGTGAGCATTTCCTTTTCTGGGTCAATGCACTGGAAGCCGTAGCTCAATTCTTTAAGGCGGCTTCTGCAGGTGCTTTTACATTCATAGTTTGCTTTGGTCTCTGAGGCACGATGGTCGCCCATGCCATACAGCAACCATCTCCACATGAACCTGCTTGCTGTTAATGGCGTGCCTTTCCGAGTTAGATAAGGCTGAGACTGTGCACAGAAGGCATGAATCAACAATGAGATGACAGACTGTAGCTCCCACATTGACTTATCGCACGCATTTCTCTCCTCGGCCCTGATTTCTCCATTCTCCTATTTGTCCCCGCCCACTTCTTCTTTGATCAGTCATCCTCCCTCTTCATCCCCCTCCCCCCTCTCTCCTCCCGCACCATCCCTCTGGGTAGGGTCCAGCTGCAGCCCCAGAGAACAACACTATGGCGAGACAACCACCACCCAGGCGTGACCGAAGTACTCTGGTGTGACGGAAGTGATTTATTTGATAAACTTTTTTTTACACACCGCTATCAGAAACCAAAGATCAACCATGGACGTAAATGAGACTGTCAATATGCTTAATATATTGAGTAATATTCATGTTAAAGCCGTGCCGTGGTTTATTTACTTTTCGCTAAATTCCAATATAATTATACCTTTGAAAAATTAGCTGCACTTCGTTCAAAGAAGTACGAGAGTTAACATGAATATTACTCAATATATTAAGCATATTGACAGTCTCACAAATAAATCACTTCCGTCACACCAGAGTACTTCCGTCGCGCCTGGGTTGTTTTTGTCACGCCAGGGTGTTGTTCCCATAGACATCATATAGGTAGACGCCCCCTTCGGCCTTGGACGGCATAAATCGTCGGCGCCATCTTGGTACGGGAGTTATTTCGTCTTCGGAGTGAAGATGCCTACTTCATGCGTCGCTTGGGGATGCACCACCTTCAGGACGATACAAACAAGATCGCAAGGAATTACCTTTCACAAGTAAGACTAAACAATTGTTTCTATTTGTAATTGTAAAATTCAGTCATGTCACGTAGATCATGTGTTATGTTGAGAGCTAAGAGCTGTTGAGACAGCTAAGTTGCCGCCAGAATCAGACTATAGCTAGTCTAACGTGAAATGGACATGGTTAGCAAAGCCTTATTCTATCATTCGTTAACAGGAGATAATATTGTCAAGAAATATAGGATATACAGTATATATATATATAATCTACCACTACTTGCTTGTGAGTAATTACAATGTATGTATATTGTAATTATATAGCATTTATGGTCGCGACGGAAAGCTGCGTTTCGGCTGAGCGACTGGCCTTAATTTCTCTCTCCAAGCTTTGGGGCTGGGGGCGTCACAGTTTCAGTTGCACCGAGGTACAATTTTAATGTTATTTACACTTGAACTGCAGGCCCAATATTATTTGTCTCAGAAAACAACGAAAAGACCCCTTTCTGAATTTTCAGAAAATAGGGGACCACCTCCTCTAAGCGAAATCCCTCCTACCTGTCGTTACTCAATGCAAAGAAACTCTCTGGGATTGGTGATGGTTGCGCCATACGGCTGCAATATAATCAAAGAGGTAATATTTAATTATTAATGACGGTGAAGTACTGGGTAGGGGTTTCGAATTCAAACTGAAAGGGCTTGGGTTCGAGCCCCAATATATACATCCTGACCTGTTGGCCCTTACTCAAACACAGCTCCTCAGTGACTTATCTGAATCTGTTTGACGAATACAATAATCACCATAGATGAAGCTTGCCTTTTTTTCACAATCCCAATGTCTTTATCTTCCCAGGGTGGATGTTACGTCCTGCCAATGCGTTGGCAAGGAATGCCCATGATGCTGGTTTGCCCCCAACCGACACCAACAGCTGTCAAAGCTACCCCAACCACTACAGCCCCCGCCACTACAACCCACGGCAACCAGTAGTCTATCCTCCACCTTATAGGAACCCCTAGCAGATCAGCCTACTACACCGTTGCATACAGCGGTGCCCGTGAGAAGACACGCCCACGACTACAATGCCCCTTACATCAATGCCTGCACCAGCTATGAAGTATTGTCCAATGTTAGAGTTTCAGGAGTATCCCCAATATTATGCATCTCAGGGCTATACCCCTTCTTCCTTCAACCACCAACAATGATGCCGATGATGACCACTACTGGAACGACCACCACACAGCCACCTGCGAAGCTTCTGCAATGGGCAAGATCCAGTCTTTCAACCAGTCCCTCAATTCTACCACCCTTTCATGACTAAATAGCCTTACTATATTCCAATTCCATACTTTCATCAACAGAATGGTCCATCACGTTATCCTTTCCTGCTTTTCCAGGCTAATGCTTTTAAATGAGTCGATCAATAAAATGAATGCAAGCACTCAAACGTTCACTTTATTTGAAACTGGCTACTTAAGAGATCTGCTCATAAGCATCCATACGGTTCATATAATCTTGATGGAAAGGATGAGACACATTTTTATGAAATCATATTTATCAGGATTTGATGGCATGTTCTCCTTAACCGGTCCAACTCCTTAACCAGTAGGCCACGGATGCCCACAGATGAGCACTCCTATTGGCTCTCAAACATTTCTAATAGCCCCAGGGTCTCCCATTTTAGGGTTAGCACTGAGTAGCTTCAGAAGAAACCAGCAGGCCGATACTCATGGCTATAAAGGACCTCAACACAAAATAATATAGGCTACCCTCTAATACTTTAATTTACAATTTTTTTTTGTATTGTACTGCCTATCTAAAGCCCTCTGAATTGCCCTTTTGCTTTAAGGGTTCCATATACATTAAATAAATTAAAGCTTTGCTGTTAAACCTCTAAACACAAATTTGCGACTTAAAAGTATTTTTAATTATTGGAAAATTTGACTGTCTACATCATGTTAGATTGAGTATGTTATTTGACACCGGGAACATTAGTTTGGGTCTTCAAATAACAGGAAAATTTAACAATGTTGCTACCTATCTAAATTCTTTAAGTGAATACACCTGTGGCTATATAATTTGCAGGCTCTGTGATTGGCTGACTACTATGGAATTCCTCACATAATACGGGTGATTCTGTACTTTCTTCAGAGTGGTTGAGCTGAGGGTCATCTTCCTTGACTTTTTGGGATTAAGCATGGCTTTCGACGTTAGCAGAGAAACTAGTTGGAAGTGGTTCGCAGCTCTCATTTTGTTGAGTTATTTATGCCCATGTCCACACTGTTATGCTTTGGCTATAGTGAAGAAGGTTGAGCCAAGCATTGCAAGCGGTGAGGCAGCGAAAGAGGGTGTCCTAGAGGGAACTATTCTCTTTGGCAGCACCGTGGATCGTGCCGAGTCATTAACGGGGCTTCTTGGCTCTTATCAAGCAGATGATTCAGGTAACTTTTTCGCCTTATTGTGATGTTGAAATGCCTTACACTTTTGGCTTGATGTACTTTTTTTGCATGCTTAACAAAAGGAACAGCTGGCCTTTTTTTGGCTAATTCGGGTTGGGGGCAAATGGATACTTCCTTAAACTGTGGTGAGGACCAGATGCAACTCAAAGCCATGGGACCTGGATCCTCTTACTTCATGCTTGACATGGGTATGTTAAATTGTGCCTATGATGTCTGAACTGTCATGTTGTCCATTATAGAAGTTATCTGTGCCTAAATATTTTGTTTCTTTACTTAATTTAGGGGGTGATGCTCCCATGGTGCCAAACCAGGTTAAACCACAATGTGGCTACTCCATGAAATACAACTCTTTGGGTCTTGTGTTGATGGTTCCTTACAACGGCTGTCATATGACGCAAGATGTAAATGGATTCTAGTGAAGTTCGTCAATTCAATTACGTTATAATGATTGGCATTCATGTTCCAATGGTGCCTTTTTTTTTTTCCTAGAATGGATTTTATATACTGCCAATGCAGTGGAAGGGGACACAAGTCAAACTCTGTTGCCCCATTGGGTCAAGTCCTGAAACTACACTTGGCCATGTTCATCCTAGAGCACCACCTACCAAATCTCATGAAGAAGCCACTCCACAGACAGATACGCCAAAGCAGCCTACAGTCCACCAGCAGCAAATCATGGATCATCCTTTGAATCAAAACCCAAACTACCATCAATATCGTAACTTGATTCATATGATGCAGAAGCAAACCGTGGCTGTTCCCCCGCAGCAGCACGTGACCGTTCCCCCGCAGCAGCACGTGACCGTTCCCCCGCAGCAGCACGTGACCGTTCCCCCGCAGCAGCACGTGACCGTTCCCCCGCAGCAGCACGTGACCGTTCCCCCGCAACAGGAGGCTGTTCAGCAGCAGCAGCATATGGCTGTTCCCCCTTGGTATCAGTGGTGGTGGTGGCAGCAGCAGCAGCACGTGGCTGTTCCCCCGCAGCACGTGGCTGTTCCCCCACAACAGGAGGCTGTGCAGCATCAGCACGTGGCTGTTCCCCCGTTTCATCAGTGGGGGCAGCAGCAGCACGTGGCTGTTCCCCCGCATCACGTGGCTGTTCCCCCGTTTCATCAGTGGTGGCAGCAGCAGCCTGTGACCGTTCCCCCGCAGCAGCACGTGACCGTTCCCCCGCAGCAGCACGTGACCGTTCCCCCGCAGCAGCACGTGACCGTTCCCCCGCAGCAGCACGTGACCGTTCCCCCGCAGCAGCACGTGACCGTTCCCCCGCAACAGGAGGCTGTTCAGCAGCAGCAGCATATGGCTGTTCCCCCTTGGTATCAGTGGTGGTGGTGGCAGCAGCAGCAGCACGTGGCTGTTCCCCCGCAGCACGTGGCTGTTCCCCCACAACAGGAGGCTGTGCAGCATCAGCACGTGGCTGTTCCCCCGTTTCATCAGTGGGGGCAGCAGCAGCACGTGGCTGTTCCCCCGCAGCACGTGGCTGTTCCCCCGTTTCATCAGTGGTGGCAGCAGCAGCCTGTGACCGTTCCCCCGCAGCAGCCTGTGACCGTTCCCCCGCAGCAGCACGTGACCGTTCCCCCGCAGCAGCACGTGACCGTTCCCCCGCAACAGGAGGCTGTTCAGCAGCAGCAGCATATGGCTGTTCCCCCTTGGTATCAGTGGTGGTGGCAGCAGCAGCAGCACGTGGCTGTTCCCCCGCAGCACGTGGCTGTTCCCCCGCAGCACGTGGCTGTTCCCCCGCAGCACGTGGCTGTTCCCCCGCAACATCAGTGGTGGTGACAGCAGCCGCACGTGGCTGTTCCCCCGCAGCACGTGGCTGTTCCCCCGCGGCACGTGGCTGTTCCCCCGCGGCACGTGGCTGTTCCCCCGCGGCACGTGGCTGTTCCCCCGCGGAACGTGGCTGTTCCCCCGCAACATCAGTGGTGGTGGCAGCAGCAGTACGTGGCGGATCCCCTGAAGCACCACCACCACCACGTGGCGGATCCCCCGAAGCACCACCACCACCACGTGGCGGATCCCCCGAAGCACCACCACCACCACGTGGCGGATCCCCCGAAGCACCACCACGTGGCGGATCCCCTGAAGCAGCACCACCACGTGGGGGATCCCCCGAAGCACCACCACCACGTGGCGGATCCCCCGAAGCACCACCACCACGTGGCGGATCCCCCGAAGCAGAACCACCAGGACGTGGCTGATCCCCTGAAGCACCACCACCACGTGGCTGATCCCCTGAAGCACCACCAGCACCACGACCACGTGGCTGATCCTCTGAAGCACCACCACCACGTGGCTGATCCCCTGAAGCACCACCAGCACCACCACCACGTGGCTGATCCCCTGAAGCACCACCACCACGTGGCTGATCCCCTGAAGCACCACCGCCACGTGGCTGATCCCCTGAAGCACCACCACCACGTGGCTGATCCCCTGAAGCAGCACCAGCACCACCACCACGTGGCTGATCCCCTGAAGCACCACCGCCACGTGGCTGATCCCCTGAAGCACCACCACCACGTGGCTGATCCCCTGAAGCACCACCAGCACCACCACCACGTGGCTGATCCCCTGAAGCACCACCAGCACCACCACCACGTGGCTGATCCCCTGAAGCAGCACCACCACCACGTGGCTGATCCCCTGAAGCAGCAGCACCACCACGTGGCTGATCCCCTGAAGCAGCAGCACCACCACCACGTGGCTGATCCCCTGAAGCACCACCACCATGTGGCTGATCCCCTGAAGCACCACCAGCACCACCACCATGTGGCTGATCCCCTGAAGCAGCACCACCACCACGTGGCTGATCCCCTGAAGCAGCAGCAGCACCACCACCACGTGGCTGATCCCCTGAAGCAGCACCACCACCACGTGGCTGATCCCCTGAAGCCAGCTGATGCGTTTGTCAATTACAAAGATCTTCCTTTTGCAGCATCTCTCGTTTACCGACGTCCAGTCGATTCCCCAAAAACAAGGTCTGGAGACTCCCCGGAAGTATATCCCGACCCTATGCTGCATCCAACTATTGGGATGCCGCCGATTGGTTATCCTTCTACCTTAAGCAAGGGCAACCTCCTGGACGGCCCTGATCTAAGTAAAGCCTTATTTATAAATTACGTTTTTAAGTCATCCATTTTTAAGAATTTACATGTCTTTACTTTCTTTCAGGGGTTCCCTTTATTGTGACTCAATAAAAAGGATTTTGACTAAAACCGTAGTTGGCAGTTTTCCTATATGTGTAACACGTGTAAAGATGAACTGTAATGACCAACGCATTGAGCAGCTAATCCTTTATTTAATCTACAGATTGAAAGTTTGTGCCTACGTCTGTTTATCTTGACATGATGCAAGGGATACTTGCTTATAAAATCAAAAGCATATTTGACAACATGGTTGCGGTCAAGCCAGCATAACAAAGTACTGCCTATTGTACAAGCCAGGAATCACTTGTATACCGCAAGGCCATCAATTGTCTTGCTTGGGCATTGCTCTGAACAACACTGCAAGCCAAATGGGTTTTATGCTATGCCGAGAGCCAGCTCCAGTGAGCATTTCCTTTTCTGGGTCAATGCACTGGAAGCCTTAGCTCAATTCTTTAAGGCGGCTTCTGCAGGTGCTTTTACATTCGTCGTTTGCTTTGGTCTCTAGGGCACGATGGTCGCCCATGCCATACAGCGACCATCTCCACATGAACCTGCTTGCTGTTAATGGTGTGCCTTTCTGAGTTAGATAAGGCTGAGACTGCACAGAGAAGGCATGAATCAACAATGAGATGACGGAGACTGTAGCTCCCACATTGACTTATCGCACTGATTTCTCTCCTCGGCCCTGATTTCTCCATTCTCCAATTTGTCCCCGCCCACTTCTTCTTTGCTCAGTCATCCCCCCTCTCTCCTCCCGCACCATCCCTCTGGGTAGGGTCCAGCTGCAGCCCCAGAGAACAACACTATGCCGAGACATTTATGGTCGCGACGGAAAGCTGCGTTTCGGCTGAGCGACTGGCCTTAATTTCTCTCTGTGATGTATTTAAAAAAGAGACTAGATTAAAACAAAAAAAGGCTCAAAACATGCCACTGTATATGTAATGGATCTACAATATATGAAGGTGTCACGTAATGAATGAAACTACGGAAAAAATGTCACGATACTCAACATGCACCTGTGAGATGCACCTGCAGTCAGTCGCCGGCCGAAATTGACGTTTTAAACGTTATTTCTATTTAAATGTTGTTTTTTAAAGATACATCTGTATTATGAATCTGACTGACTGGCTAGCTAACCTTTCTCGCAATTTTAAGGTTTCCCAAAGAGAAGCAGTTGAGGAGACAGTGGGAAGTGGCTGTGAAAAGGGAAGACTTTTCTGCCAATGAGAGGTCAATGCTCTGTAGCCAGCACTTTCGGCCGGAGGATTTTGACCGGACAGGCCAAATTGTCTGTGGTCAAGCAGTTTGTCCTGGCTGACATCTGGACAGATGATGTGTTTCTCCTCAAGGAGCACATTCAGGACACACAATTTGTTACTGAAAACCACAACTTTGCACTGTTGTCCTTGGTTGTGTTTGTATTTCACAAGATCAGGCTGCACCACATTGCAAAACTGAGCACGCTGCAATTACAGACTGGCAACAGTCGAAAAAAGCTCAGCAAGACAATACTTTTTAAAGGGTTCTAGCCTAGATTCAATTATTTTATTATATCATATATTGTGTGAAATTTTATATTGTGTCAATTGCACTGCATAGATGTGAAAATGTTATGAGCATGATTGTATACTATGTCAAATTGTACAAATGTACAAATATACAAATATACACATATATATATATATATATACTTAAAATATATTATATTATATTGTTTCACATATTATATATATCATATATATGTTATTCCATTGCACATTATACTGAGTCATTATATTATATTGTATTATATATATGCTATGTTATTTATATTACAGTTCAACTATTGAATTGTGTATGTATATATTGAGATGTGTATATTTTTACTGCTATAGAAATATATAGCTTTTTTTGATAATGTTGACTTGAAATAAATGTGTATTGCCAATTGCACTGTTCAAGGTTTCTTAATGCACATACTTGAAAAGGAACTATTAAACTATGAAAAACACACTGACTGCCAGTTTCTCACTATTTGATGTATGCTCTTTCTCTTAATGATGGTCAATACGTAGTAACTAAAGAAGCACTATTTCGATAGTTTATAGATCTTCTCAGTATTTTCAAAGTGCACGGGCTGTGCAAGAAAAGTGAGCGTTTATCATAGACCCATGCACATGTATCATCTTTTTCACATACTTCACGTAGAGCATAAACCCTTGAATACTCCATGAAATTGGTTGCGAAATGTAAAAGGTTATCGTGATTTGTATCCAGATAAACCGCAGCTCCTGGCAACTTGCGCTTGTTTGACACGTCTGACAGACCTCTGGGTTCAGAGAGCTCCCGTACCAATATGGCGGCGACGCGTTTCGCCGAGGCAACGGGCTGAAGCAGTGGAGGCGGCATCTACCTATATGATGTCTATGGTTGTTCCCCCCGGGGCTGCAGCTGGATACTATCATAGATATATATATTAACTAGATGTCCTACGGCGGCGTCTAGAACGTCACCATAGGCCGCCATCTTACCACAGTAAAGCTTTATGGTGGAATCTGTTGTAGCGGACGTAAGTCAGTGATCTGCACAAACGCTAATACTCTTATCTCGCTGAAATCTATCATAACAGACGGATTTACAAAAACGGTTTGGTTTCTTACAAACGTTATTAACGTGGTTATAATTCTGGATGCATGAACATGTTTAAATTGCAGCTTTGCTCTACGAAAAACGACTTAATGTGCAGCTTAGATGTGTATCACGGGTAGGATACTAGCTACCCAGTATTTTTACATCGATGGGAGAGGCAGAATTTCTATTTTCAATATAATTTAAGTTGTACATGATTAAACTTAACTTGCACATGATTTCCAATCGGGTTTGTTTGTCTTACATTATGAATTCTCCAGGAAATTGCTGACAAGTGAAGATGCCAGACTTTTGTGCAGCCTCCGTCCGGATGCGTTAATCTGCGAACTCTCGAAACGAGAACGCGTGGGATCACCTTTCACCTGTATGATATTACTATATTATGACTTTTATTTTTAGGATAATCGTTATTTACTTAGTGGAAGTATAGACAATACAGGTCCTGTTACACAGGAACAGCAGGCTAGTATGACATAATAGTATTGCTAGATTGTTGTTGACACAAGGCTTTTTAGAATATGTTGGTTAATTAACACAATCACTGAATGGAATTTTGGACACCTTTTTATTGTTTTTAGTGTGGTTAATCTTAAATACTGATTGAAAATGTTGACAATAATTAATATATCTGGATGCATTACTCACTTTTTGAAGTTTTGCCAGAGCGATGAGCATAAAGTGGGAAATTGGTAGCATCATGCCTTCAGTGTGCATATTGTAAATAGTTCTCTGCAAACCTATGGTGGCATCATGCCTTCAGTGTGCATATTGTAGGCCTATATCGTTCTCTGCAAACCTATGGTGGCATCATGCCTTCAGTGTGCATATTGTAGGCCTATATCGTTCTCTGCAAACCTATGGTGGCATCATGCCTTCAGTGTGACTTGAACAGCCACAAAGGTTGCACATTTTATATTCATATTTTATTTTATTTGTCTAAATGCATACTTGACTGTAGATAGATTTGAGTGGAGTTACCAACACAATATATTGCTGAGTTTTAGTAGCCCATATATTGATTTAACATAAATAACATGAATACCTTGTGCATGTGTGTATTTATTGCACCTATTTGTTCTGTTTAATGTTCATTTCATATGAAAACACATGGTTATAATTACATAAATACATCTCTGTACAGGGTGAGGATTTCAACATGCAGCCTTTCTTGATGTATATTTGTAAAGGGAAATCATGTACCTATTTTAGAACATTATTCTATTTTTCTTAGAACCTAACAATTATTCACAAGTATGTACTGTCATACCTACATCTCTGACGTTTATAAAAAACCTAACCGTTTGAAAATCGGTTGAAAATTGAGCAAGTTATGGTTATTTAAAAGTACATGAATCACTACCAACACAATGTTATTGGTGAGCAGCTTACTGTGGTAAGATGGCCGCCAGTGGTGACGTTCGACTCCATTGGCCAGCACCGCGGACGAGGCATCTAGTTAATATATATACCTATGGATAGATACTATAGATCCCTCTCCATCCCCCCCCCCGCCCCATCTCTCCCTCTAGCGCTTTGTCTCGCGCTCCTTCCTGCACCGTGTTCTCTCCACCCACTCTTTCCATCCCCCCACCCCTCTCTCCCCTCTCATTTCCACGCTCTAGCTCGCTCTCCCTCCCCTCTCGCTCTCTCACTCTCTGGCTCTCTGGCTCTCATTCGTGGAGCTGCTGCACGTCGGCCAGTCTCCCGGGTCCGGCTTCACTGCAGTGTGGAGGGGGGCGGGGAGGACAGAAGAGGCAGGGCTCTCCATCTCCGTGTGATGCGCTGAGAAAATGGTGCACCAGGAGAAACGCGTTTACCAGGTGCGTTGACTTGACGCGTTGATGTCTGTGTACATGCCGGTGTCACGTTGACTTGAGATGTACATGGACGTTGAGCTGCTTGTTTTGCGTTGGTTATTGCTACGCGGTGCGAGGGGCAGGGTGTATCACGTACGAGTAATGGAGGTGCAGATGTGAAGTGGGAACGTCGATGGGTGTGTCTGCCTGAATGTATAGCTGGTTGCCTATTGGTAGTTTGTATTTGTAAAATATGAAATAATTGTATCATGGCATGAATGATTGTGAATAAAATCTGCTGTTTTGTTTTACAGAATTAATAATTCTTATTAACCCGTTTTTTTTATGTGTAATAGACTGCATTGCCCTTATCTTGATATGAAGTGTGTGTGTGTGTGTGTGTGTGTGTGTGTGTGTGTGTGTGTGTGTGTGTGTGTGTGTGTGTGTGTGTGTGTGTGTGTGTGTGTGTGTGTGTGTGTGTGTGTGTGTGTGTGTGTGTGTGTGTGTGTGTGTGTCTGGCAATATATTTGCATCATTTTTCAGCAGCCATCATACAGCAGTGTCCCTTTCGCATCTGTCTCTATGGGTAGATGCTGGGGTCGGCTTAGCTCAGGAGGTAGAGCAGTTGTCTTGTAACCGATAGGTTGCTAGTTCAATCCCCAGCTCCTCCGAGTGTTGGTGTGTCCCTGAGCAAGACACTTAACCCTAACTGCTCCTGACGAGCTGGCTGTCGCCTTGCATGGTTGACTCTGCCGTCGGTGTGTCAATGTGTGTATTAACCATTGCGTCTGCTAAATGCCCTTATTGTAAATTGTAATTGTATAGATGCTCAGGTGATATGGCTTCCACAAACTGGCCATTGAGGCATATTGTTACATTTAAACATGGAATTTCTAAGTAAAAAACAAGGTTGTTCCAAATGTGTGGGTCCACCAATTATATGTTTAGCAGTAGTTCCTGCAAGGTACCTAGATGGAGTGTTATTTTATTAACACTCTGATGCTAATTAAAGGGCAATGGTTGGGGCGTTAGAGAAACAGGGATGCAGGTGTTATGGGTTGGCCTTCTTTCTTAACAAATCAATTATTAAATACCCAAATTAACTTCTTACTGCTGAGTAGCACAACACTTTAAAGGTAAACAAAATGTGCTGGTAGGCATCACATTAGCAACGCACCATCTTGTTTCTCTACCTCTCTAGAATAGAACGTAGTTAAATTCTATTTTACGTTGTGCTTTAAGATTATGCATTCATTACTCTTCCAAAAGAGAGTTTGCACACATGAATAAATCATCTATGCTTTACCCAGGTCATCTTTGCCAGGTCATTATTAGTTTGCACTACTCGAGACAGGACAAAGGGAAACACAGCTGATTGCCTATCCGGTGCTAGCTGTATCGGCTTGTGTTGCTTTGCTTGTCGGCTCCGACTTTTTTACATCTACGTCATGAAAGTCTTGACTTGCTGTCAAATGGTTGCTTCCACCCTTCATCTTCTGCATCCAATTCCCCAGAGCCTGCTCCTCACTCTCTGCTCTGCAGAGCGGGCTGTTTTCAGAACCCACATTCTCGTGTTTTTAAACCCTTGTTTGTGTTATATTTACCCTGACAACTTCTGCATTTTGGCACCACGGAAGAGTACTAGCCAAACTGCAGGGCTATGAAAGATAAACATCATCTCTTCTACACCAAGGACGTTCATTATTGTGGTCTAAGGCTGAATGTGTTCTTTTTAAAAACATTAAAAGAAAAGCTAATGCCTATTCATAAAAAAAGAAGAAGCATTTTCCGGTATTTCTGTGTATTTCTTCATATAAGTCCTGTGTGTAGGTCAAGTTATATTTTTCTTGATGTTTGTATGATGTTGCCATTTATTCCTCCGTCTCTGTCTGACAGGCCCAGCGCAATGAGAGAGAGTGCATCAGGCAGAAACTCGCCCTTGGCAGTTTCTATGACGACGAGCCAGTCATCTACCCCAGCAAAAACGCCCAATCCTCCCGGTAGGCTTGAAGTGTGTGTGTGTGTGTGTGTGTGTGTGTGTGTGTGTGTGTGTGTGTGTGTGCAATGATGTAAGGAATGCTTCTTTTATAGCAGGAAATGAGAATGAGTTATTTCGATATGTTGTTAATGGAGAATTTCACTGGTGGAGACATGAATCTGTATTGAAATGGGTCAAATAGTAGTCGAATCGTAACATCAATTTCAAATGTTGTGCATTCTTGACCGAGAAAAGGTAGACTTTTTAGTGCTTGTGGATTGAAGACGACAACTCCCACAATGCCAATCAGCGTTTACTCCCTGAGGGACGTATCATAGCAGCCAATCAGCGTTCACTCCCTGCAGTCCAGAGTGCAGGGAGTCTTTTTTTTTTATGAATTAAAGACTGCGTTTGGTTTTCTGACGTCTCTGGTACTTCCACAACAAGTAAAGACTCGTAGTGGGGGTTATCTCGGCCAGAGTCATGCACGGGTTCGGGTACCCAACGGGTGACCCGCACAATTGAAATTAAACTGGTGAAAAATAATGTAGGCTAATGTGTCGGACACGGGTGCGGGTCAGGTCGGACGCCTAAACAGCGCGGGTCAGTCGCCGCTGCTGGATATGTTATTCAGGAGCGGAGGAGTCAACTAAAACTGTCCACAGTGGATGATGTGGTTTATTTTCACAGCAATCTAAAGCACCACGCCAAACACCAGATAGTGTAATTCCCCGGCCTTCCATCAAATGGAAGGCCGGGGTACGGGTCGGGCGTCGGTATCAATTTATAGCGGGTCGGGTGCGGAATATAATTTGCGGGTACGGGCGGACGTGGGTTTGCAAAAAAAGATTATTGTATTGATTGTCGGCCATGGTTGAGAAGGATTTGGGTGAAGAAACGTTGGCTTTGACTCTCTGAAGTGAAGTTGCACCGCGACTTCAGATTGATGTGGAAGGACCAGAGACATTGGAGAACCCAACGCAGTCGTTTATTCATAATATCATCCAGAGGCGCACACAGCTTTTGGCTGCGATATTGTATATTATATTATAGATGTCTATGTATTATATTAGGCTAAATTCATTTAGATATAGAGCTTCAGGTCTCCCGCCGGAGTTTCCGGAGTGTTCTAGAATATCTTATAGAACACGGCCAGTAGCTGTGTGCGCCAGGCCAGACAATATTATGAATAAATGACTGAACCCCCTGCGAATACATCATTGCTTTTTTAGCGCTAGTGTGATCGTCCGGTCCCACCGGTCCCACGGTAACGTGAAAATCCGTACCATAAATTCATGCCACTGGCATTGATCTGTAATAGGTCTGTAGCATCAGTGGGTCCTACCCCCTATGCGGGTTTGAAAATGAGGAGCGCTTGTAGTTATCTAGAGTCCCCCCCCCCCCCCCCTTACACTTCCTGCTTTAACTGACACAAAGATCGATATTTTGCGTCATTTAAAGCAGGAAGTGTAGAGGTAGATACGGATCTCTCCCGTCTCTGAGGGAAATTATGGAATGATGCCAGACCATTGAAAAATATGACTGGGTTTCTAACGATACAAAGCTTAATGCAAGTGGGTGAAGAGGTGTCACTTTAAATAGGCTGACCAAACGTCCTCTTTTCCACGGACATGTCCACTTTTTACGTCCCGTCCGGGGCGTCCGGGGGGGTTTTATTAATTGATTATAATGTCCGGTTTTCGGACATTATCTCGTCGCATATTTGTTTTTGCCTCGTCGCATATTTGTGTTTCTGGGTCTTTCACATAACCTACTAGTTATTACCATTGTATATGTCTATGGTTATTACGGCCTTCCAAGTTCTGGAAATGGTATCTCCCTTACGTTCCACCTTCTTGCGCGAGCTGACTGTAGAGAGAGTCTGTCATTGGGCGACCGATCTCAGGGTTGCCAGAGCCACGATAATTATCCTCCAAATACGACAATTTTGAGCCTTTGGTACGTTACTTTGCCATTTCCAATCTGGCAACATTGAGCACCTTGCCGCTTCCACTCTGTTTACAACAGCACATTACATCTGCAGCCATGCCTAAACGTAAATGTAAGTTCACGGACGAACTAAAGAAAAAATACCCATGTTTCGCCTTTCAGTCAGCCCCGGGGGGAACACATTGTTCAGTCAGGGCCATTTCGTGTTTCTCACGGAAGCGGTTGATTGGTTTTGGTAACATCTCCGCCGCATTGGTGGGTGGGGGTGCTGCACTGGGCATTGCGCTGGAGCCGGAAGCGATTATGTTTTCGGAGCGTTTTGTTTGAGAACTGACCTACCTCGCCCGCCGTCTGGGGTGGCTGTAGCTGCTCAGTGGAACGCACCCCAAACAAAACAGCTGAAAATAAACGAATCTAACAAATCTGTAGGCCTATTTGCCTCTCCAATATATGGAAGGGGGGATCCTTCTCTCTTAAGAAGAGGCTCCTCCGGATCTGATACAAGAGACTGTTGATCTGATAGACTAACTTTGAAGGGTTTGAGACCCGAGTTCTGTCTGGGTTAGAGTCCTTGAACCTGGGTTGGAGTCCCAGAATCTTGGTTCGAGTCCCAGAGAAAGGACCAAGTTCCTTTAGGTCGGGTTGGAGTCCCGACGTGGGTAGCAGAGAGACTGTTGATCTGATCTTAAATAAACTTTTTCTAAAATGCTTTTTTAACTTTGCATTTATTTTCTACCTATTTTACTCATTTTTTGCATATGTTTTCTTTTATTTATCTACTATTTTATTTTATTGTATGACAATGTTTATGTGAAGCACTTTGAGTCTACCTTGTGTTTGAAAAGTGTTCTATACATAAAGTTGCCTTGCCTTGCCTCCTGTCTGGTAATCTAGAGCGGGAGAAAGGGCATAATCATAGTCTCAACTTCATGAATTGCTGCCTTAAAAGTCAATAATTCCCTGTGAAGCCACATTATCGTATTATAGGTCAATGCCCTGCTTTTCACATGTCATGAGAAAGTGTTGAACTGTAAATAGGGAAGGGCGACTAGACACACTCATCTTTCGAATGAAACGGTTGTTAACCACACTTTCTATTAAACTGGCACTGAACACGATGACATAATTTGCGGCCAAAACAAGGGAACTCCTGAGATTTCCTCATTTACACAAACAACAATTTGCCACGAGAACATGACAAACATCTTTAACTTTTTATAACTAACATATTCTCCCATAATTGATCAGCATGGGTGATAAAGTTATAAATTCTGGCCCTTTATTATTATTTCCATAAAGGGCATGAGATATTTATTTTTGAAAGTGTCTGGGTTGTGATTTCAGAAACATGGATTCTGAAATCGGAGTAGATCGCTTGATCCAATCTTGTTTTAGATCTGGATCAAACCTACAGAATGTGTTTTTTCAAAACGTTTGAGTAGGATTGGGATTACAAAAATCAGGATGACTCTGAGAATGGTGGATTCAGGAGGATATCCAGAAAATAATGTAATAAAACGTAACAATTTGTGAAATCAATCATTTTTATTTTGTAATATACAGGAGCTACATTTATCAATATGTTCCACTTCATTTGTAAAATAATAGTCTGACACCTATTAAACCTTTCAATACAGTAAATACATTCTTTTTGATTTTGGTTTGTAAGCTTCCTTTGCCAAACAAAGATGTTCCTTCTTAAACGAGAAACCGAAAAAGCAGAAAAACAGATTTGTCTGGCAGACGTACAAATCATTCTGACCCAAGAACAGCAAACCAATATAAAAAAGCACGTCTTCCCACAAATGAAGTGCTCGTAAATTTTATTATGTTAGCTATTGGTAATTTATTTGGGTTCCGACTGTTTAAAAATTGTTATGAATAATAACACTTAACCCTGCATAGACTCTGACTTTACATAGTCAGTAGGCAACATTATGTAAACTGGTCCAATTTGGAGCACTGCTAATCCGGATTTGGTAATCCTGAAAATTTGTATCTGGATCAAGGTGTTCCAATGCACTGTTGCTTTGAAAAACTGGCACAAAAGTAAGATGGTTTACCTGTTCCTGGATAGCAACAGATGTGATACACAAATCCGGATTACTCTGATCCAGATAAAAAAAAAAACGTAGCAACTGGAATCAGGCTCTCTCGTTTGCTCTCTCTCCCTCTATAAAGTCTGGCATTTGGTTCATATTTCCACCAAAATAAAATACATATTTTTTACCAATCCTGAATAATTAATCAACAAATCTGTGCTGAATTGGCCCACTGAAACGAATCACGATTCAACAACTCCTAGCATTAGCGTCTACTACGTGTTTGTGTGCTGCTGCTGGTGTGTTTCTTTGCTCTTATCTTACTTCAAGACAGCCAGGTATTAATTCGGACACCGGTTTTATTTATGTGTGTGTATAACAGCTAATATTGGGTTCTTCTTGCATGAATGCAAGAAGAACCCAATATGATTAACAGGGTCCGAGCAAAATTAAAAGTCAAGAACACACTAATGGAAAATATATATATATATGACAAATAATTATGAAGGAAAGATGTTGATAAAGTTGTTCCACTTAATGCCTCTGTGCCTCGACTTTCAGGTGAGCTGCAAAGCAATGGCCGAATGTCATGTTCAGCTTGTTCATAATGCTATAATCAGGATTCGAACCCTCAACCTATGGATCACCTGTACAAGGCATTATCCCATTGAGCCACTGATAAATCTGAACTGCAGCCTCATTCACAAGGGTCAAAATGTCTATTGATAAGCATACAACATCCCAAGACCTCCAAGCACGCATTTCTCAAGTGAATTAAGGGCTTTCTTAAAAGCATATACCTGAAAAATCTTTGAAATTCTGAGGAAATTAAACCTTTGTAGTCAAGAACACTAACGGAAGATATATAAATATGACAGAGTTAATGATGAAGGAAAAATGGTTAACGAAGAAGTTCCCCTAATGCCACACTGTTTCTTGGCAGTCAGATTCTTGGAAACTAATGAGCCGGAATTGCCTGATAAATATCAGGTGCTGTTCAATGTTGCGTTTCTTAAATGAGTGGCAATGACAGAATGACCTGTTCAGCGGCCTTACCACCATGGACACACACAATCTCGTCTGATCTCGGAAGCTAAGCATGGTCGGGCCTGGTTAGTACTTGGATGGGAGACTGCCTGGGAATACCAGGTGCTGCAAGTGTAGTCAGGTGGGGGCCAATAGGTGGCACTTTTCCCTCTGGCCTTAACATCAATCCCGATGCCTATAGTGCAGTGACAGGGACACTGTGCTGTGGAAGGCGCTGTCCTTCGGAGGAGACGTAAAACCGAGGTCCTGACTCACTGAGGTCATAAAAGATCTCAGGGCCCTTATCGCAAAGAGTAGGGGTTTCCCCGGTGTCCTGGCCCAACCAGGCTCATTCACTCTGGCCCCCTAAACATCCTCCTGTATAATTGGCTGACTCATTAATTCCCTCACACTCCACCTCAAGCTGGTGTGTGGTGAGTGTTCTGGCGCAGATTGGCTGCCGTGCATCACCCAAATGGGTGCTACACACTGGTGGTGGTTAGTGAGGTCCCCCCTTCACTGTAAAGCGTCTTTGAGTGTCTAGAAAGCGCAATATAAATTAAAATTTTTCATAATGATCTAATCAGGATTCAAACTCTCAACCTAAGGATCACCAGTACACGGAATTATCCTGTTGAGCCACCGACATTCCTGAACAGCATTAAGCCTCATTCAAATGGTGAAAATGTCGATTGATAAGCACACAACATCAAGAAAACTCCAAGCACACATTTCACAAGAGAATTAAGGGCTTTCTTAGTAGTACTCAGTAGTACAGATCTGAAAATTTGCAGTGTTAATGGTATCCACCTAATGATCCGTATGGTAGTTATACAATAACAAAATGGTCACATAGGCAAAGTGGGTTGAGACTGTGGACGTTTGGCTTTTCTATGAAATTGTGGGAAAGGTAAACATTTTTATAGCAGAAGACCAGGGTGAAAAAGATGCATCTGATTTTAGAGATTAATATGATGAATAATTTTGAGTCAAGGTCAATCTCGTAAGGAGAAATAAGTTCATATTTTTTTTGGGTATTGGTATCCACCTAATAATAGTCTTATGTTTTTTTATACAATAAAAAAATGGTCATATAAGAAAAATGGACTTACTGCTCTAAATTTATTGGCCAATATTTCACAAATGGAACTAAGTAAAACAAATTCTGTTAAATGATTTTTGTGAGGCTTGGTCTTAAGATTTTATGTGGCGATTTTGGTGAATTTGATATTATTTTTGTAGCCTGTGAATCTTTTTCTCATGTTTAGCTTTGATATGAAATCGTGGGAAAAGGGTTTTATAAATGCGTCTGATTCTAGAGATTAATATTCGGACAGAATTTTGAGTCCAGTTCAATCTGGTGAGGTCGAAATAAGCCTAATTCATGATTTTTTACAATAGCGCCACCTTTTGGTGCAGTACCACAAATTTGGGTTCATGGATAGAGGGGGTTATTGGGAACCATACCTGAAAATTTCAAGATTTTTCGATTTAGGGCATAAGCTGCAGTATGACTTTTACAGAATTTGAGGGGGAAAAAAAAGTTACAGAAACAATAGTAACGTTTTTTTTCCCCCTCAAATTATTCTTCTCCTAATAACGGCCTCCATAATGTTCAACCCTGGATACGGCCCTCCTGGGTGAAAATAATTGAGGCGCAGTCAAACGCATAAAAAAAGCGCAGATGGGCACACACTCCAAGTGGGACTAATGAGATGACACAACCCAACCAGAAGCCTAAACAAAGTTGACCACAGCCACACACAAAAAAAAGACAGTATCTAGCTCCTATGACAGCACTAGCCGCAGGCCACCGTTGATAACATTCCCATACTGAGATCTTGGGGTGGTGTAGGGGGGCCTTACTCTCTGGTGCCTTGCAACGCCCATTTCAGCTGTTTTGAGGAAATGCTGCTGAGCTTGTGGTCCGGTCGATCTGAAAGAAGAACTAAGCCATCAGTCGGATGCTCTGATTGGAGGGATCACTGACATGTGAGCCAGGAGACTAAGGGAGCCCCTTCCGGGTCAGACCCAGCCCTTGGAGTTTCCTAGCCTTTGTTTTGGGCTAGGTTTTGGGTGCCTGTGTTGACATTGCAGTTCTCATCGTTCTGTTGCACTGTGTGAGTTCTTGATCGTTGTGACGGATGACACTGCCCTTCGTTTGATGAGGTCATGGTCGTGGTTTGGAGTTTGATAGCGTTGTCTAAGTTGTCTCACTGAGCGGCCAGTCTCTCTCGCTCTCTCCTCACTCCCCCGCCCCCTCCCGTCTGTACGTGTTGCATTGCTGTCATCAGTCTGGTTCCCAAGGAAATCTCCACGTTATCTACCTCTTAATCTACCACTCAATCTTTCTTATCTCTCTCTATCTCTTTATATAAATCTCACCCTGTCTGTGTATAGCTGCCTTGTTCTCTCTCTCTCTCTCTCTCTCTCTCTCTCTCTCTCTCTCTCTCTCTCTCTCACACACACATCTTCCCACTCTCTCTCTCTCTCTCTCTCTCTCTCTCTCTCTCTCTCTCTCTCTCTCTCTCTCTCTCTCTCTCTCTCTCTCTCTCTCTCTCTCTCTCTCTCTCTCACACATCTTCCCTCTCTCTCTCTCTCTCTCTCTCTCTCTCTCTCTCTCTCTCTCTCTCTCTCTCTCTCTCTCTCTCTCTCTCTCTCTCTCTCTCACACATCTTCCCTCTCTCTCTCTCTCTCTCTCTCTCTCTCTCTCTCTCTCTCTCTCTCTCTCTCTCACACACATCTTCCCAATCAAACTTGCTCTGTATGTTTCCATCTGGATTTAATCTTTCCTTTAATCTCACATACTTTCCCCCTGCTTTCTGTCTTGTCTCCTCCCCTAACATATTATTATCAATAAAAATATAGATTGTAAGTGATACTTTTCCTCTCTGGTCGGATATTGTTTACCGTCCCTACAATTGGTGGTCGGCCCCAACCGCCCTGAACAAAATCGAGAGAAGGACCTGACTAACTATTTTGGGATATGCAGCAAACATGATTCTTGATCTCTCCTCCTTGTTTGCGTGTATTTGCCAGGCTACAGGGTGGGGTGAACCTGCAGGTGTGTTTACTCAACGACAGCAGCAGCAGCGACAAGGACAGCGATGCTGAGGACAGCAGAACGGAGACCAGCCTGGATACACCCCTCTCACCACTGGTACTGGGCTGTGCGTCATTGTCTGTTTGGGTCCAGCCGTTTCCTGGAAATGCTGCAATTGCCCTTGTATGGGTAAGCAACGTTTCGTAAGCATCCCCCTGGAGGATGAGTGGGCTTACAAAGCTTGGCTTGTGGAACCGGCTGGATGCCCTTAGAAGAATCTAGAGAAATGCCCCAACTTTATCGTGAGTTTGGGGGTAAACATTTGATGATTGCTTAGCAGCGGTAACATTTATACACTTTCACGGCTTTTTCTTCAACGGAAATGCATGGCAGTGGGACTCAGATTTCAAGCAAGGGGCGAAGGGGAATGCGTTGCAGCCAGTAGACGTACACCTGCCTCCCGGGTTTGCTGGTAACCACTAGGTTGCTAGTAGTACGATCCCTGGCTCCTCCTAGCTGACTGTCGAGGTGTCCCTGAGCAAGGCACCCAACCCTAACTGCTCCCGGCGAGCCGGCTGTCGCCTTGCATGGTGGACGCCGCCCTCGGTGTGCGAATGTCTGCATGAAAGGGTGAATGTATATTGTAAAGTGCTTCGGATAGAGGCGCAATACAAACGCAGTCCATTTACCACATTGAACCATTACCATTCTCTCCCTCTAAGTCCCAAATCCTCCCTCGCTGCTCTCTGCCGTCCCCTGCAGAGCAAGCAGAGCTCGTCCCTGTCTGACCGGGACACTGGGGAGGAGGACTCTGACCTGGGCGCCCTGGACGACTGCGGCGGGTTCTGGCAGGTCCAGCGGAGGCTCCAGGAAGAGGCCCAGGTGGCGCTGGCCCTGGCCCGGCCCATGGCCCGTATGCAAGTGGAGGTGGAGAGGCAGATCCAGCAGCACCGGCGCTCGCCTGTGGCTGACTTGGTCGGTCAATATTTGCTCAAATTAGAGCAGACAACCAAGTATGAATGTTCTTGTGAGGGTATTTGTGTTCGTTGTGGTCTTGGATTCAAACGCTTGTCTTTGGCTCTTCACCAAGAGCCAAAGTCATTTTCCCTCAATTCCACACACATTCCCTATTCTCATTAACCTGGATCGAAGGGCAATACCACATATTCTAACGCACTTCTCCAGTCTTTGAATAAAAGACTGGAGAAACGGAGAGAATATATTGCAGAAGAACAGACACACAGGGACAGCAATGGTGAAGAATGCCCAGACTCACACCCCCTCAAGATACTGAGCTATTTAATAATTACAAGTTAGTACAATAAAGTACAGTACTGCTTGCAATCAGCAGTCACCTTACCTGCGCTGTAAGTCTGTGTATACACATTCACACCCACACATACAACCAGACACACAGACACATTTGTTTTGGTAAATGCTCAGCGAACAATGGTGGTTCTCATTCATCGGAATACGTTGGAATTTTCCAAGGGTCCAGACATGCATTTGCAGGATATGCGTTGGGTTTGTTGGCAGGAGAGTCGCAGCACACTGTGCAGAAAGTGTTCATGGACC
Source organism: Gadus chalcogrammus (assembly GCF_026213295.1). Lineage (NCBI taxonomy): Eukaryota > Metazoa > Chordata > Actinopteri > Gadiformes > Gadidae > Gadus > Gadus chalcogrammus. The sequence goes on along the minus strand of NC_079419.1, from coordinate 7,532,356 downwards.
TTGCCGGTAAAACAAACATACAAAGGAGAGAGGAAAGAATGAATGTTTTTTTCGTACACACAATTATACTTTTTTTTTTCATTCCTATTCATTTCTTAGAAAGTGCTTTGAACATACAGTTTTTCTGCCTTGATGTAAAAGGAACCTTCTGGCTTAGATCTATTTGACCGTTGTTAATGTTGGTTTTGTAGAGAATCTATTTTAAACTGTCAGGGGGTCAGTTTGCTGAAATAATGCACACCCTTGGAACGGCATTGATCAGATTCAAGTATTCCACCATGTTGTGGTATACTTGTATTGAATGCCTCTGTTCTTCTTTCTTCCTTTTTTTGTGTGTGTTTGCAGCTGCCCCACCTTCCCCATATAAGTGAGGGCTTGATGAAGAGGAACCTCAGGAGAGGAGACATGAGGGACATGAGTCTTGGGCAGCTGCAAGTCATCACAAACGACCTGCACTCCCAGATACAGGGTGACGTCAACACACACACACACACACACACACACACACACACACACACACACACACACACACACACACACACACACACACACACACACACACACACACACACACACACACACACACACACACACACACACACACACACACACTCACTGACTGACTGACTGACTGACTGACTGACTGACTGACTGACTGACTGACTGACTGACTGACTGACTGACTGACTGACTGACTGACTGACGGACGGGTGGTGTAACATAATACAATTTTCATTAAAATTATTGATTCATTCCCTCATGTAATCTTCTGTGGCATCACTTCACACCCAACTTCTTCATTGGTGCTGTTGTCCTTTGATGGGGGGTGGTGGAGGGCAGTCCAATGCCCTGTAACACTGGTGCCTGTTCCTTAGCCTTCAACCAGGAGCTGGTGCAGCTGCTGCTGATCCGGGACGAGCTGCATGTGGAGCAAGATGCCATGCTGGTGGACATAGAAGACCTGACCAGGTCAGTCTGTCTGTGTGCCTTCCTGCCCACTCGCTCTTTCTCGCTCTTTCTATCCCTCTCTCTCACACTCTAGTCTTCCGCTCTCCTCAATCGCCCCCTCTTTCTGCCTGTCCTTCTGCACATCTGTCTCCCTCTGTAAATCTGTTACGCTGTCTTGGTGTCTGTGTCTTTGTGTCTGTCTGTCTGTCTGTCTGTCTGTCTGTCTGTCTGTCTGTCTGTCTGTCTGTCTGTCTGTCTGTCTGTCTGTCTGTCTGTCTGTCTGTCTGTCTGTCTGTCTGTCTGTCTGTCTGTCTGTCTGTCTGTCTGTCTGTCTGTCTGTCTGTCTGTCTGTCTGTCTGTCTGTCCCTCTGTCCCTCTGTCCCTCTGTCCCGCTGTCCCTCTGTCCCTCTGTCTGGGTGTATTATTCTGTTGGTTTATTGTCTATGAACTGCATGAGCGTCTTTAATTCAGTTCGGAGGTCTGTCTATCTGCCAGGTTCATCTCTTGGCCCGTCTGTCTTTCTGTCTGTATGTGTACCTTTGAGTCTGCTCTGGTAAAGTTGCAGATAAGTCCACATCTTGTGTTCATCGTTGCGTTCTGCTTCCTGGGACAGACACGCCCACACCCAGCAGCGACACATGGCCGAGAGAGCTGCTTCCAAGTAACCCACCACCCATCGTCCAGGCCTGCCCCGCACACCAACCCTACCACCACCACCTGCCAACCATCACAACCTCCAACCGCCCCCCACCATCACTACCACCACCACCACCACCACCACCACGCAGCACACCTGAAGAAAGCCCTTCTGTACTGACTGTGTCTGGAATATAAATGCATCTTGTATCACCATCGTCACGCACTCACTCACACAGACACGGGCATACTCACACCGCCTCTCACACAGGCTGAACCTCACAGAGGAAATTTGACTCATCGTTATGTTATGAGGTGAAAGGGGAGAGGCTGAACCAGAGAATGTATAAAGGGAAGGTTAAGGACTGTTGCATTAGGTAGAATTAGTTGAGTAAGTATTTAAACTCCTCCATACGTTCAACAGGTAGGTCCTTTATTGTGACCCTACGCCGTCGGGATGGACACAAGTTTCGCTAGGCCAAATCAAAAGATCTAAATCTTTAGTGTCCCCCAGTTGAAATTGTAAAAGGGGCACACAATCAGTACCGTATACATGTAGCAGGTAGCATAAAACAATAAGGAGGGACAAGACAAGAAGCCCCACATACAGTTAGTACTATGATACAATATTGTCCAGAAAGGGCCTATATCATTGCCAGTAGTCAACAGTTTAATCAATTAATTGCATCAGGGATAAAGGAGTTCCTGTTCCTTTATGTAATCCCCCTTGCCCCATCTCGCTGCTGCTTGCCACGGTATTAAAATTCACTGCCCTGTATAGCATTCAGCGCTGGAACACTCCGCCTACTACTACTGCTACTACCACTGCTACTTCTGGCACGGCTGGTGCAATACAATGACAAAGATGCAGGAGAAGCAGCTTAGCTTAAGCCACCGCCGTAACGCAGCACATAAATCCATTCGACACATGGAATGGATGTCACTGACAAGCGGTAGGTGAACAATGTCTACATGGTTTAGTGTCCCTGGCAATCAGTGATCATGATAACCTAAAAAGAATAGGGAGACACATATTTACTTAACGGATGAGTCAGAGAAGTCTGATGGAGTTGCTATCAGCCATATTTATTTGCCCCACAATTACAGATGGACATATGGAGGTCTCAACATTGTGCATATTTGGCCAGTTTTTAACATTACACAGCGAAAGATGAGATATATATATATATATATATATATATATATATATATATAGGGAGAGATATAGAGGGAGAGAGAATTCTATAATGATATATATATACACACAAAGACTGCCTGGTTGTATGGTACTGTTCATTAGTGTTTTCACATTCGTTCTCAGCTTTGTAAAGAAGTTACATGTTATTGCCTTTTCTATTGTAAAGGATTCCTTGTCAAATGTACTGTCTGACGTTTTTGTGAACAAAACAAATGTATAAATGTTTTCAATTCTATCTTCTATGCTGACTACCAGTATCAAGTTTGACTCCACTGAATGTGGTGTTGTGACCCTGTGCCTGGCTGAGAGTGAGTTGTAGTACAGGCTTAACTAGGACCGAAAGAGAAGTGGTTTGTGTTCCTTTACTGTCTACTACATCAAGTTTCGTTCACACTTGCCACACCTTTTCATGTTACTTTAAGGGGGCAGTCAACCCATCTAAGCTCCGGTTGGGTGGGTGGAACACAGTAATAAAAAATGTTGCTAGACTTTCCAACACAAAATGTGTAGGCCTACTGAGATTTAGGCCCCATCTACACAGAGCCGATTTTTGGTGAAACCACATAAGTCTTGTGTGTTCGGCTGACCGTCCAGATGGATCCGGTGCCCGAAAACACACTTTTCGGAAACCAGGTCCCAGGTTTGATTAAAATAAAAACGGACCTATACGGTTTCGTGTTAGGGCTCATTCACACTACCTCCGTCCGTCAACGGATCTCATTGATTTTGCATTGGGCGCTCGCCAGGGGCGTAGCCACATGGGGGCCAGAGGTTGGCCCCCCCGCTGGCCCCCTGTGTATGAAAAAAATAAAATAAAATAAAATCCCGAACGGAAATTTGCTAAAATGAAATATATGCACTATTAGTTTGATCTAACTTTGACTTATTATTCTTATTCAAAGTGTTATATTTTGACGTTATGTATAAATATTGCACTTAAAATACCCCCCCCCCCCCCCCTGCTGCTAGGCAGCCTGGTTTCCATGGATCCGATTTTTGCCTGAGATAGTGAACCAATCACAGAACGGGGAGGGACGGCAAGACGATGACGACGTCTATGCCACACACCCATCGTCTTCTTCCTCATCGAATGTATGTCGCTCTAAATACGTCATGAGCTACGTACAGACTCATATGATAGACATTCGTAGCGGCCAATAAACGGCTCCGGGCAATCGTAAACCATGCCTCAAATACAAGAAAATGTATGTGTGGTTCCCAGACCTCATCTCAATGTAGGTCTTTTCTCAGGGCAGTAATTGGCTTATAAATTCTTACTTATTTACTTACTTACTTACTCATTTACTTATGGCCCTCGCTAAAATAGTGAGGTCCAGATGTAAATGACCGCATAGCTGGCTACAGGCATGCTCTCAGTGGCCATAGTTCATATCCATATTCTCTTTTGAGACATACCTTTAGACAGCTTTACTTCATCATTAAGTTATTAAAGGTGACATATTATACCACCAGGTATGAGTGTGATTAGCCATTACAAGCTGTTTTGAAAATCTGCCTCTTCTGAAATCTGAAATTTCAACCTAGATGTATGATGGATAGATGAGCAACGTTTGCTACAGTCCAGTGCGGCTGGTTAACTGATCGATCCAGCACACATCTAGGCGGACACGCCCACCTGTGATGTCAGAAGAGGCAGATTTTCCGGTGTCTAATGGCTAATCACACTCACACCTGGTGGTATGTCATGGGACCTTTAAGAAATTAAAGTTATATTTTGATTACACTTTTAGCCACAGACTATAGTCGGCCATTCACTTCCCGCCATTCATTGAACACATTATAATTAGTTTCCACTGCTGGGTGCAAAAATCGATGTTAATAGCACAATGAAGGTTTGCCTCCTCACCTTAGAGGGTAAGAGGGTCCCACAGACGTGGAGGCCCCCGCAGTGTGTGCCTTGCGCCCCCCCCCTATGCCACTGCCATGTGATCAAATGTTAGAGTACCCCTTCAAAGTGAAATTCGGGCAAAAATTTAACCCAGGGTCTTTTTTGGCATGAAGATCCATAAAATAAGCCCTCCAGACCCTTTTATTCGTTGATAATCAAGTACAGAGCTTGCCTGTGAATCGAAAAAAAGTGTCTGGAGGCTTATTTTATCGGCCTTCATGCCGAAAAAGAACCTGGGTTCAGTTTTTGCCTGAATTGCCCTTTAATTTAGCCTGAAACCAACAAACCGGCATGTTGGTTGGGGACAGAGAGTTTGTGGTCGCTCTTCCGCTTCATTAAGGCCCAGCACACCATTTTCAGTCATGTTGTCTAAAGCTTATGATGACATAGGCCCAGTGGTGAGGTTGTGGTCGCAGACCGCTGCGATGAGTTTAAAGGTGGATATTCAAGTGATATTTGACTGACATTCACTTTTGCCCCTGCAGTTTCTTAGTCAGTTTCACCAAGTGTCGGCACTAGAGGAGCTCGCTCTTAACCACAGTGGTTTCACTAAAATGACCACAAATGGATCACTCTTTGAAGGCCTCAAAGATAATAAAATATGTTGTAGCATGTAACACATCTGTGTATTGCTAATGTGTGCTTCATTTATTTTAAATACACATTTAATTAGAATATCATTTAAGATTAATAAATATCTTTCATGTTCCAGTGAGGACTAGTCAATACCAGATATTATTAATACATTGGACAATCAGAAATAGCTCTTTTCATTCGATTTTAGATGTTCTATTTTATACCAATATTTCAATGGGAATTTCCAGAAGCAGCCTGATCCAGAGTGTCTCTCTGTCGAGTATCCGTCGAATCAGTCAACTTAAAACTGCCCCCCCCCCCCCGTCAACAATCCCAACAATTCTGCGCATGGCTGGTAGGGGGAATTCGGGGGGGGGGGGGGGCATCAGTAGGCCTACCTCTTCTATACAGGGCCCCTCCAGCACACAGTTCTATTCGCTACGCATACACATCGTCAGAAACAAGCCCTTTCACCTCTGCATGCTCGGGTTGCGTGTCCAATGACAGATTGAAAGCCAATTGTTGTTCAATACCTAAAAAGTGTAAATAAAATGTGCTTAAATTAATTAAGCAGCAAATAAAATAGGCCTATACATTATTGTGCCTTTCTATAAAGTGTCCGATCTTTATTCGATTACATCTTTTGGGCATATGGCACACGAGCCTATAGAATTTCTAATAGTGACTACATAGGCTATTATCCAAGACTATATTGGCGATTGTATTAGCGAATGTTACAATATGCATCAGAAGTGTCAAAAAAGTATACGTAGCCTACAGGTTTTATTTGTCATGTATTAGTGGAGCAAAAAATAGTGTCCTCATATAGGCCTACCGATATTTGTGGTATCCAATGATAGGCCTACATTAAAAACCATTTGTTATACTCACATCATGTATTCGGCCTACCTATTATGTGAGTCAGTGCATGCTAAATGTCAAGTCATTAAAATAATACGTTTTCTAATCTTTCTTATCTGCTTGGGGAAAGCATACAGTTTCAAATACACTCCACGTGTATCACACAATGGAAGTTATTGAAGCCCTGCGGGTTGTTCACTTGTGGTGGTACAGGTTTCAAAGCGTAGACCGATGATGACGTAGGGGGAAGCCTCAGCCCTACCTACTGGTATAAATACTCAAGGATCACAGCCTAGAGTCAACAAATTCAGGATTCACTATCAGTCGCTCTTGAGCACCTCATCTCACACAGACGTATAAGATGGCAGCCCTTAAACTATGTAAGTAGATCTAAAAGTGTCTGAAACATTGTTCATCTTCATAATAGTGGTGTCATTATTTTCTGCTTTTAACAAATTGTTGCCTTTCTTTCTTTTTTGTATAACCAGACTTGTCTCAGAACATGCTTATTCTGGCTTTTACCTGTCTGTTCTGGCTGGTGTCCTCCGTGCCAGTCACAAAAAAAGTGGATGGAAACTGTATACAGGACGCCCAGAAAATGCTCTCCGTTATCCAAAAGACGTGTACAGAGGTAAGACAGCACCGAATCCCTTTCCATCGATCCCAATACGCAGTCAGCCGCAAGGGATGGTTACTTATTTGTGAGCCGACACTTCTCATCTTCAACTTACTTTTGTGTTTATTTATTTCTCCTTTTTTTTGTGTTATTCTATCAGAATAACACAGTGGGCCAGCGCAAAGGATTCTGCTTAGATACCCCGTCCTGGGAGTACTTTCTGGTGCCGGAGCTGAACCCGACCACACAGACCGAAGCAGTTTGCAGGCCCATGGTTGGTGGCGCTTTCTAGTTGGTGCTTTGATCCGAGTTAGGAGATTCAGTGGAAACGGAGACGAGGTGTAACCTATTGGTATTTGAATAGCCTGTGCACTGTCTTGCTCTGAACCAATATTTTCTTCCGATAGGTATCTACATGCCCTGGAGAATTTAACAAGGTAGGCCTATCGACACAAAGTCTTTTGGTGTGACTGCCATTGAAGAGGCCGGAATAACCCTCATCTAGCTTTTCTTCTTAGTTTTTTTATTATTCACTATGTTATTATTATTATAAATATTATTATTATCATCATTCTTTTTATTTGTATTATTGTCATTATCATTCTAGGAATTGTGTCTTCACAATGTGGAGCAGGATTTGGTGTACTACAGAAATGTCCTGTCGGATGTCGTATCCGACAGCCAGTTGGAGGGAACAAATGAACTTCGTACCGCTCTGCTAAAGAGCGTCGAGAGTGTCATGAAGGTATAGTGGGGGCCATTTAGCAGACGTTCTGGGAATTAAAATGGCTTACATGCATTGGGAAAAACAAACCCGCTTTGTCTTTGCCCGATCTAAAAATTAAAACCGTATTTAAATTTTAAATGGTTGAGCAAGCTGCTTAATCCCCATCCTATGAAATCTTTACGGACTGGCATGTTGATCCCTCCACAGAGCTGCACGCGACTGACTTTATCAGAGCTGCCCAAAAAGACGGTAAGAGTTTTCCTATCCTTTGATGTTTATGTATGTGTTTTTATTCAGTATTTTATCTGCAAGAAAATTGCAACATTAAGTAAATAATTTGGTCACTTTAATCAAAATTGGTGTAGCCTACACATGTGTAAGGTTATGCTTTGACGAGACATGTGACAATTATCATGTATGATGCTTGTAACATGATGTAGGCCTATATTAATATAATTTTTTTTAAATAATCACTGTATATAATAACCTAATCATCGATTTGTATGTGTTAATCTGCAGGCTGTTGTGAAACCTGCAAGTTCTTACGAAGAAAGGAGGACGCTTGCAAGCATGCTTTTGGGTTTCGAGGTCCGTGCAATCACCATAACCAGAGCTCTCGGCTACATAAACTCTAAATCAAGTGATGAATGATTCCCATTCACCCATGCAAACTCTACCAGCCGTTACCTGGCAATTCCAGGATAACTAGGGATTAAACATTGCCTAACTTATTTAAGACACAAATAATGTTTAAACTGTTTGAAACGTGTATTTATTTATGTTTCCTAATTTATTAACTCGTTTGACTCAAGATTATGTTTAAATGTTTTCTATTTATTGTCGTCTAAGTTATTCAATATTTTTGTGAAATATTTATTTATGATTTATTTATAATCGATTCATTCGTGAACTTGTAAAAATAAATACTTTCCTGCATGAACTACATCTCAATTGTTTTATTTGAAATGTGTTTTTTTATGCACCAAATGTGGCATTAGTAGACCAAGAAACATACATCAAACAAACGTTAGGCACTCCAGTCGACTGCTTCAAACGAATGGTCACGTGAGAAGGGCCCCAGAAACAGTGGCGGTCCTAGGATTTTTCGGAAACAGGGGCCATTAAAGGGGAACTATGCAACTTTTTTGGCTTAAATTACCTTAATATAACAGGTAAAGAGTCATTTTGATGTTATTGCATGTTATTAAAACGTTAATAACATGCAAATTAACTGATTAACGACAATATCAACGGACAATAATATAACGATTGTGATGAGGAGTAAGCTATGTGGCTTGGTTTTCCACACTTGGGTTTTAATTGACATTTGATTAGGCCTATGTGTTTACAGTGTCACATAAAAATATTATGTCATTGACACATGTTGGACAGATGCTTTATTCCATGCAGTCGCGCCGTACAGTGGCCAGTATGGAGTGACGGGATTAAATATTATATAGCCCTAGAGAATTTTGACTTTGAATTTCTTCCTCGATTCTAAGGAGATGTTGGAGTTATAACTGATAAATAACGCAGTTGACTTAAATTATTCTGATAACATAGATTTAACGCATGATACGGGCTGGAATTAAATTTATGAAGGGCGATGATAAAACATAATCGTTCTTCTCACTCTACATTCCTTCTGTCGGACTTCAGTTCACCACCACACCGTCTGTGTCGCCAATTCTCCTTTTCCACGAACTTGACCTCCCGTCAAGTTAGTTTTTTATAGATCAAAACCTCGGCGTGGAAAGTCACGTAGGCCTAACGCCTCGTGCCCACTGTACCGTCAGTCAACGGACGTGGGAAGGCGTGGCTGACGGATGGGGGAGTAGTCTTTGCAGATGCATCCGTCAGCCAATCAAATCGGTTCGCCGGGTTCTTCCCGCTTCTTCCTGCTTGTTGCGAGGCAAGATGACCCGCTTTCCCGCTTTCCAGTATCGTCAGAGCCTGAGTCGCGTCACAGTGCTTACATTTGCATACGCGATCTGATTGGATGACGGAACCGTCGCTGCCGAAAAAGTTGAACATTTTTCAACTTTCTGACGGTGGCGAACGCTCCAACTGAACGGACGGATCCACAATTCATTGCGCGTCCGTCCCCATTCAAAGTCAATGGGCAACGGACAACTGACGGAGGTAGTGGGCACGGGGCGTAAGCCACTTTCAGCCCCGTTTTGTGCATACGCAACGATTATAAATCAGACTCCTGGCCCGTCAGGATTCACTTTAGGACACACTCCCAGACACACACACACACACACACACACACACACACACACACACACACACACACACACACACACACACACGCACACAAACACACACGCACACGCACACGCACACTAACACACACACACACACACAAACACACACACACACACACACACAAAGACATGCTTGCACACACACACAAACACACTAGCTTTCGCACGAGGACACACCTGCCCACATGTGCACACGCACACACACACACACACACACACACACACACACACACACACACACACACACACACACACACACACACACACACACACACACACACACCAAGTACAGCACAGCACAGCACAGCACAGCAAATTCTGAACCAAAAAAAGTTTAGTGACTTGCAAGTTTAGTAGTTTATGGATTCTTTCTCCTGCCTAGCATTACGTCCGAGAATGTCAGACTCTGGTAACGTTCAGAATTGCATCTGTGATCGTTGAATTCTCCAGCAGTTCTTCTCGTCAATGATTCACGGTACAGGAGCACGTCAGGGGCCAATCGGATTTCAGCAGAGGCCATGCCCCCTGTGGCCCCGACCCTCGAACCGCCACTGCCCGGGCACAAGACGTTATATTTATTCAACAGGCTTTTTGGAACAAAAAGTTTACGCGTACTTCCTCCTGGTGGTGTTTCAAAAGTTCTGGTTGAACATATTTATTTATTCACTGATTCATAACCTTTATTTAGCCAGGAAGTCCCTTGAGATTCAAAGGTTTTTTTGAGGGGGGACCTTATGGAAGCATATATGTAGCAAAATTCAAATGGCAATGCAATTTGCAATTACATTATGCAATTGACAATTCATTATGCAATTTTATAATGTAATTTGTAAATACGTTATTCAAAGTGTATTTTAATATGCAAAGTGACAATGCAATCCTCAATTAAATTTGCAAAAGTTATAACAATACAAATAGAATAACATTTTGTCAAATTCTTTGACTTCCTTTATTCAAATTGAAAAGCTATAGCGTCACCGTGATTGCAATCCACTTCGCCACGCTCCGTGTGTTGCGATATTCAAATGACATTTCAATCCGCAAAAAGAACGCTTTGCAAAAGATTTGGCAAAACGGAATCCAAAACGTTTTCCAAAAAGTCAATATGCAAAGTGGCAAACGTATAAGCCAATCAGCGTCTGGGCGTTAACTACGTCACTTGCTCGTAATTTCCTTGTACACGTTCGTATGTGTCTTGTGTCATGTATTGTTTTTGTATTGAACATGAATTGTTTGTTGTATTGAACATGGATTGTTTGTTGTATTGAACATGTGTTGTTTGGTTTCTTCAATTACACCTCTAGTCAATCAAACCAATATTTTATTATAAACCTTATTATTTTATTAGCTAAATGGCATATTCATAAATGTAAATACTCGAATCAGAAACCGCATTTTGTTGTGTTTGAGAATGAAACCAGGCAATAGGAATGGGACAGCTATTAAAACACTTAGTGTGTGTGCTCTTTATAATATTTTTATTTAATTTAATGCTGCATTTTGTATTTTTTGTGTCTGTATTTTGTATGTCTGCCATTTCTGTACCCCCTGGCTGTTGTTGTATTGCTAATTGTCAATAAAATGTATTTAAAAAAAAAAACGTTCTTATGTGTCAGGTCAATGGTCACCAATGGAGGAGATTATTGATACGCTCCGAAGTTTGGCCGATGATGTGGAGAACAATCGTGTTGAAGACACAGATGCAGTTGATAGAGGGTGTGTTCTGGGAGATAGGAGAGACGACTTATCCTCACTGGTACGTTTTGACGCCAGTGTGGTAAACATGACTCACCGTGGAGATACCCTTGGAGGCAATAGGAAGTGACGTAATTCCCGCCAATACGCTGATTGGCTGATACGTTTGCCACTTTGCATATCGACTTTTTGGAAAACGTTTTGGATTCCGTTTTGGAAAACCTTTTGGATTCCGTTTTGCCAAATCTTTTGCAAAGCGTTCGTTTTGTGGATTGAAATGACATTTGAATATCGCAACACACGGAGCGTGGCGAAGTGGATTGCAATCACGGGGACGCTATAGCTTTTCAATTTGAATAAAGGAACTCAAAGAATTTGACAAAATGTTATTCTATTTTTTTTGTTATAACTTTTGCAAATTTAATTGAGGATTGCATTGTCACTTTGCATATTAAAATACACTTTGAATAACGTATTTACAAATTACATTATAAAATTGCATAATGAATTGTCAATTGCATAATGTAATGACATATTGAATTGCAAATTGCAAATTGCATTGCCATTTGAATTTTTGCTACATATATACTTCCATAGGACCTGGCCCAGATAGAACACAATAAATCTACATGTTGGCCACTTTAGGTTGCACAAATCTAGAATAGAGCATGTCGAAACAGACGTTAGGGGAGACGAACGAAGTGTTTATTTATAGCCTATCACATTGAAAAAAATGAAGCAGTGTCAAGGGCAGGGCCGACGGACTGCGGGGGAAAGTGAGGCAGTCGTGGGTGGGCCCAAGGCAGAGGGGGGGCCCATGGCAAAAAAAAAAAAGATTTTTTTTTTTTCGAATTATCCACCAGCCCATAGTGTTAGGAGTCGCACATGGCCTCGTCTCCCCCCCCCCCCCCCCCCCGTCAACAATCGTTCTACCCCCCCCCCAATCCCCTTTTCATATTTTGTGTGTACGTAGGCCTACCAAAAATAAATGATTTTCTTTCCCCATTAGCTTTGTTGTGAGCAGCCCTATAGGACAGTGATCATGATTTGCCTCAATATCAGAATAACACCCATAGGACAAATAGCTATGGTTGGTGGAATGCCATAAAGTAGGTCATGCAGTAAGCTTGTCCAGGATCTGCAAATCACGATGTAGGCTACGAATCACTCATTTTTTGGTAGTGGCCATCCCCAAAATGCCCCAGAATACAGGAAATCACACCTACCAAATCAAAATTGTTAGGGGGAGGACCCCCAGACCCTCCGTCCCTGACTGCGCCCCACCCACAAATTTAATCACCAGCAGCCACCACTGGCGCTGCCTGCTAATCACTCTTTAAGTCGCAGGTTGCAGTATGTGGTGTGTGGCGTGATGATTGGACCGTGTTGGGCCTACCGGAAATTCACTAATTTGATTCACGTGTGTTGTTTGACTTCACCAGGTCGGTCACACAACGCGTCCTCCAACGTTAGATTTGCAACTTGGACAGGCATGGACTTTCAGCTTAATTCTCTATCGTGGCTCGTAGGCCTATCCCTTCTTATTTCTGCTCTCACGGAAAGCCAGTTTGCTATGCGATACGGCTCTAGTAAGAAAAGCTCTCCGCTTCCGAGACGCTTTGAATTAAATAAAATCCCGCCAAAATTGAGACCAACCCCAGTTGCGCCACCTAAAACAGAAACGGTGACGCGCCCTTCTTCCGTCTATCACGGGATCGCCGTGAAGTGCCACGCCGACTCCATGGAGGTGGTGGTGCGGGCTGATCTCTTTAACACGGGCCTCTTCCTAGAAGCCCAGCACTTACACTTGGGCTCCAATGATTGCACAGCATTTCCATCCGCAGAGGCAGAGCTCACCGTCCATTTCAACCTGATGCAATGCGGCATGAAGCTGTCGGTAAGTGATGGAAGTAGGCTTAGCCTATTTATTTCTCAGGAGTTTCCAGTAGTCAGAAAACTGAGCTCAAGTTCATTCTTATTTAATCATGTACGATTTAAAAAATGAATGGTAAATTATAATCCACGTCTTCCAAATCGTCCTAACGATTTTCTTCTCCGCCAGTCCACGGATGACTCTCTAATCTATTCCAACCTATTGATCTACTCTCCTGAAGCCTCTCTGGACGGGTTGCTTCGCCTGGAAGGGGTGACCATCCCTGTGGAATGCCACTATAATAAGTGAGTCGTATCCCAAATGGATCCGGCTAATCGCAGAATGTTAACGACGTTGCCGCATGACAAATGGCCACGCCCACTTCTTTGTGACCTTTCAGGAGGTATTCTGTGGATGGTTCGGCGGTGCATCCCAGCTGGATTCCGTTTGGCTCTGCAGCAACAGCTGAGGACCAAATGGAGTTCAAGCTGACACTTATGACTGGTATTCTACCACTCCGTCTTGGTTTGAGTGTCGATTTTGTTAACATTTTCTTTATTCTTTCACACTCCCATCCTTTGAAGAAAACTAAATCTAGAGGAGATTCATAACATTACTAGCACATTTGTGGTCTGGTAAACTATATCACACAAGGTGGATTTAATGACAACACAATTAAATTTAAATTAAATGATACTGGTTGATTATCACCCAAATCCCTCTTCAGTTCTACAACTGGGCCTTGAGTTTTGAAGCGGTCCGCATGATGACCTAATGATGTGGTTTCCATTTCAGACGATTGGCAGCTTGAGAGGGGATCCCTGACGTACTTCCTGGGCGACCCCGTTCATGTGGAGGCGTCCGTTATCCTCAGCGACCACATGCCCCTGCGGATTTATGTCGAGCACTGTGTCGCCACGGTGACCCCAGACGCAGATGCGGCCTTGCGATACGACTTCATAGAACACCATGGGTGAGTCCCGGGCGTGGGCCCCAGATGATTCGGTTTGCGATGCTATTGCTCAATGCGTTTATTGTTGTTATTCTTTACCACCTCCACCCTTCTCGATTTCACGGCATCACTCCCACTCGTCTGTGTGTGCGATGCGGTCCTTTGAAACTCCTGTATGGTCTTATTACTCCAACGGTCCTCATCCTTTGCTCACCCACCAGATGCCTTTCTGACGCCTACCTGACCGGCTCTGGCTCCCGCTATCTGCCCCGAGTTCAGGAGGACAAGCTGCGATTCAAGCTGGACGCGTTCATGTTCCACCAGGACTTCAGCAATCTGGTCTGTCTCTGACCCCCCCCCCCACGTTTTCTTGTTCCAATGCAGTGGCTTAGAACCGAGTCATGAGATGCAGAAGGAACCAAAGTACACACTTCGGCCGTCGACATTGAGTTCTCTCCCGTTTTTTTAAATTTTTAAGACAAAGGGAATGGAGGGCGGGCGGTGACCTTCTCCTGTTTAATGCCTCGCCTCTCTGCTGGAACTTGTCACCGTCTCCCACAGATCTACATCAGTTGTCAGCTGAAGGCTGTTCCTGCTACGACAGCGGTCAGCACTGAGAACCGGGCCTGCTCCTTCATCCACAACAGGTTGCACATTCACCCAGCTTAAACTAGTCGAGTGGTGAACCTATTGATGGGTCTAATTCATTTTTTTTATTATATATATAAGAGCTATGATTTGATTGTCAGCTGGAAGTGCCATAGGCTCCATTAACTATTTATGAGTGAAAGGCTCTGTTCCGACACGACTGTGCTCTGTATGATAGAGATATACACACAGACAGACAGACGGACCGCTCTCGGTTAATTTGTGATCATTGGGCCAATCTCTGCCGTGATTGGTTTAGCATAACTATCTTGTCTGTCAATCGCAGCTACGTGAATGCAACATCTCTCTGTGGCAGAGCAATGTAGAGGGAGAGAGCCAAGGTTTTTTTTGATTGGGTTGCTGTGTATTCTGTGTTTTTCACTTGTGTATATTTCATTAATATCCAGTTCTCATTCGAATGCTCCTCAGGTGGCAGTCCGTGGATGGGAACCACAAGGCCTGCGACAGCTGTGATGTCGACCGGCAGCTTCTAGCCGCGTCCGCAGAGCAGAGTCCTTCCCTGTCGCCGACGAGACCCCTGGAACCTGTGGTCAGGCTGCCCGCGGCCCGACAAGCCGAGGAACCTCACACCGAAGCCAACCAGGCTCCTGCAAACTACTTCCGTTTCCGCCCCCCCAGCCATCTGAGGGCGTCCTCTCCGTCTGCACCGATGAAGAGAGCCAACTCGGGTAGCGTTGAGTAGAGACGACAAAGCAACATACTGAAATGTTCAACCATTTTAAAATATTAAATGACACATTGTACCCCCGAGGTGTGTGTGCGATAAGCCGTTACAAGTCGTTAAGAAAGTCAGCCTCTTCTGACATCACAAGTGGGCGTGTCCACCTAGCTGTAGGATGGATAGATGAGCAACGTTTAATACAGTCCACTGGGTAGGCTGGTAGACTGATCTATCCAGCACTAGTCTAGGTGAACACGCCCACCTGTGATGTCAGAAGAGGCTGATTTTCTAAACGGCTTGTAAACACATTCACACCTGGTGGTATGATACGTCACCTTTTAAACTGTGTGTGTGTGTGTGTGTGTGTGTGTGTGTGTGTGTGTGTGTGTGTGTGTGTGTGTGTGTGTGTGTGTGTGTGTGTGTGTGTGTGTGTGTGTGTGTGTGTGTGTGTGTGTGTGTGTGTGTGTGTGTGTGTGTCCCCTCATCCTCCTTTTTATGTTTATTTTGCCAGAGTGGACCAAGACCACGTCCTCTGGGCCCTTGGTCATACTACCCTCCATCGTCCCCACAAAGCCAGCCCACTCTGCTGCCTCTCTCCGGCCAATAACATCTCGATAGCCTGCAAAGGCAAAGTCTGGACAGTGGGGGAAAAATAGGTCAACAGTGCCTTCAAATCCAGGAGCAGATGAATATATAAACCAACCACAAGCATGTTCACTGAACATTTACCCAAACTGATATAAGTAATAATGGGACTCCACTGGCCAAAATCCAACCGCATAATCCACCATCTTAAAATTATGTTTATTTTAGTTTTTAAGTAATTTTATTAATTAATTCGCTTGAAGGACTAACTTTGGCCAATAATCCTTTTATCACAGATGGCGGTAGTAGTTTTGGTTATTAAATGTTCAGTTTGACAAATAATTTTGTGCATCCCCATTTCTTTCAACACGCAGACAACCAGTTGAATTTGTGCACTTTGCACGGATCGATGTGTTCAGTATTTTTTTGTCATGAGAGATTGATGAGCTACTCATCCTACTGACTACTCATCCCATGCAATATTCATCTTTTTATTTGTCAGATGCAATTTGTTATGTCATGCTCCCACCCAATGCAATTCTTATTTGCCAGACAAGTTTGAATGTGAACTTGTTGTCTGGGACCAGATTGATTAGTGTGGATGTAGATCGTCATTGTATTCATGCTCCTGATGATCATTGAATGGTCCTTGCTGTTTATCTGAAACATCATGTAGGCTTTACCTAATTGATGTACAATACACAAAAATATGATTCTGATCTTTGGTGTTGAAACTGAAGTTCTTTGGATTCCCTTATTCTGCAATGTGATTGAGGCAAGTCATGTGGCCAGGGTTCATTTTGATGCTATAAGTGGCACTTTAAGGGAGCTAATCAGTTAATGGGAGTGAATGGCATTAGGGGGAACTCTTCCGTTTACGGGAATGAATGTCTTTTGTGGGTTGCTGGACGATAAAATGGCTGCTAAAAACATTAAGGCTTATTCAGAGAAGGAAAAATGTTACTGTCAGTTATTATGATGCTTGTTGGCTAATACATGATGCTTCATTCATTTTCTCGGTTGCCTCATTTAGTCATACTTTTCTACCACTGGTTAGAATTGTGCCAAACTACAGAATTGACTGTGCTTTTGGCTTTATATCATGCTTTCGCATGCAGTTGTTGGGTAAAAGCATAACCTACACCTCGATTAAGCGAGGGCTTAGTTTTGCTAATTATGTCGTCATCTTCACTAAATTTTTCACGCACCCCTCTCACGAGTATTGCATATTTTTGTTTGTTTCACACATAAGCTTTGCTCTGTGACGCTTGTTTGCTTCTGTCTCAAATTATGTAGCTTGGGTGGGAATGAGACACTATGGAACCAATGCTTCCATTAAATAACTTAATGGGCCACACGCACAGGAGAGTGGACCAGGGGGACCGGAGACTGGTGCCTCGTTTTACCGGCATCTTGATTATGGCTCTATGTTCGGTATCCAAGATATTAAGAGGCCTGAGTAAGCGGTCTCGCATGGATGAATATTTGATGAGCGTATATGCTCGCACTCTTTTCCGCTGTAGATAATATAGGCCTACCACTGGGTTCCAACCAAAGGCACCACCGCCTGTGCGTTACAGGCTGGTTTTTACTACAAAAGAATGGCGGGGATCACACAACAGCGAATACCAGCATTTTGGACAGTTTTATTTATATTATTGAACACTGTTTATTCCATCAGAAGATGTGGACCGGATATTTGTTCGGACGACCAGATCTGCTGTCCGCCCGGGCAGGGTAACGTAACGTGTTGCAAGCCAATAGTCGACCCGACTTACTACAATATCGCCATGATTACGCGCAAACTTTCTGGGATTCTTCTTTTGTTGCTTCTGTTCGCCATGGGCTATTCGATCCAGAGGTTGATCTGCTCCAAAACCAGGAGGCGGATTCACGACACGGAGCATCTTGCCGCGTCCCAGAGCCCCAGCGGCCACCCGACGCCCACCGTGTCGCGGGAGCCACTAATCGTGGCCCCAGGCAGCAGTAGTGAGTCCGACGCAGCCCCACCGGCGTCGTTGCCCACCTACGAAGAATGCATTTGCAAACGACTTCCGACGTATGAGGAGTCTCTGCTGGATAGCAGCCTTGTGAGTCATGTGGAGACCACACACCAGGTAGTACGAGGCCGGAGAGCGCATAGACATGAAGAAACAACTCGTGTCATTGTGCTTATCTTTATTGCACCCGCGAATACAACTTCCATAGTTTGTAGTCATGTGTTGTATGATGAGTGTTAATTTCCATTATTTCCCGTTTTGAAAATGACCACATTTGAAATGGGTAATGGGTCCAATCTGTAAATTGCAGAAACAAAGCAAAGCCTCATTTCAGGCGCGCGTTGCCTGAATGGCGGCGTATGGATTTTACGCACGTTGTTTGAGTTAAATTAAGAAATTGATTTTAAAATATTTTACTCAGGGCTCTCATTGTGCTTAATTGTTTATCCAATCGGCAGTTCAAATAAAACAGATCCTCTGGCATAGGCTATAGGCCTCAAGTCAGCCTACCGATGCCGGGTGGACTTTGCGCGGATATAGTGCACCGTGTCTTTGATATTCTCTTTGATTTTCACAGGATCCGAGGGCAGCTTGAGCAGCTGAGCCACGCGTCTGAAGCCCTCCTCAAGCCCGAAGCCCGTCGCGGCCGAACAAGGCTGGATGAACCAATCCCGATCGGAACACATCTTCGAGAAGTTGAAACGCTCCGTTAACTCCGTGACAGTCTGCGCGCCGGATACGTCTTGTTTGTTGGCGAGCACCACCACCGGGATGCCGGTCAGATGCTCGCTCTTCAGCGTGTGCTCTAGCTCTCGGCGGGCCTCCGCAAGCCGGTCCAGGTCGGAGCTGTCCACGACGAACACGACCGCCGCCGCGTCCTGGTGGAAACTCGCCCAGTGTTGGCGCATGTTCCTCTGGCCGCCGACGTCCCACACCGTCAACGTTATGTTTTTCTTGCCTCTTTTCTCCTCCAACATTTCGACATTAAATCCTATGGTGGGTTCTGTGGCGACGCGCTTGTTCTGTTTGTATTTGTAAAGCAGGCTCGATTTGCCCGCATTGTCCAGACCCAGAATGAGAACACGCACCTCCGGTTGAGACACCCGTTGTCCCATCTTCAATAACGAAATAAAAGTCAATCTGAAGAACCGCAAGGCAATAGCCGTGACGACCGTGTGAAGTAATTCCGTGTGACTTCACGCTGTTTACTCAGTGCGTTTCCCATAGTTACTCGATAAGCCTGTTAAACAGAGACCATAAACCTTGCTCTGGGCCTATAACTGATTAATGTCCAGAAGCAAAGGATCGTATTGTGAAGGGATATGTGTGATCAACTTCCTGCTCTCCTCCTCTGTGATGCCGGAAAGGCTTGTCAATCATTATCGTGGTTGCAAAGTCCCAGGTGGATTATTGCATAATGTGTGCGTGGGCTGTGTGTATGGGGGGGGGGGGGGGGGGGTTCTATGCTCAGACATACAATTCAGTTAATGACATTGGTTCTTATATCGCCACTACTTTGAGGATTTTTTTTATATGAATCCATGTTTCTAGAGGTGACTAGATGTATTAGTAGTGGCTATTTATCATCGTAAAAATTAGAATCCTTTTGTCACGCCTCTGCATGTATTCCCGTTTCAGCACAAGAATGTCTAAATCGAAACCATGTTACCAGCTTGTTATGACGAAGTGCTATTGCGTCTCCTTTCCGCAAGGGAGAGCTCTCGTTTTGCATAAATGATTAAGGCATCATAGACGGACCATGACATGGGGTAAACCCTGATCATTACCAGTAGGCTGCTATAATGCAATATTTAATTTGCACACATAACGTCATCACGTTTAACTATCAAATCAATTAAATTAAATTTAAAAATCACCCATAAGGTTAGATAAATTGAAAGACATATCATTGTATTAGCATCAAAAAAACGTTTTAAATAGTGGGCCTATTGAAGACGAACTAGCGGTTTGAGTTCACCATTAGGCCCTCCAATAAATAAATAAATAAATAAATAAATAAATAAATGCATGTATGAATAATATTATTAAATAAATGAATTTCTTTCCATTAATCCATGTAATAATCGCTGGGATCGTTGGTCCTGTATGGGCTGAACCACATCACCTAGGGCCAGGACAGGGACTAAAGGTCACCAAAAAAAACTTGTTTTCGTCTCCTTTCAGAGCGCACAAACAGCCCGTTGTGGTAGCTTGTCACTTCTTGAACCCTTCGTGTCCAGTTCGTTTCGAGTCTCATCGGTGGAAGACCCAAAATACGTTTCGCCGTCCACTCGGAGGAGACCACTTCGGTGATCGTCAGGCGCTTTTCCCATTAGAGCCCGCCAAGGCGAGGTGGACGAGGTCCACATCTCGACGCCGTGCACGTGGATCCTCGTACTCGTGTCCTTCCAGCTTTTACATTTGCTTCAGGCATAGTACCTCCGACGTCGAGAGTAAATAAATAAGACCTTGCAGTAAAAGGCTCACTTCAAATGTCAATATCTGTTCCATCTCTCCTTTGGTTTGACCCACACGCCACCAGTCGGGTTATCCACCACATACACCAGGCCGCTGGTGTTAGAGTGTCTGTGCTGCCACGGGGAGTGCTTTCTTCTGCCCTCCCGATCTTGAATGTCCCAAGGCCTACCCCTCATCTGAAGAGTGCAAGAAAATAAGCAGTGTGTCTTGACATCGTGGGTATCTTCATTTAAATAAACCCGCTGCTCGTCTATAGAGCCGAGGCTTTGGATCAACATTCGCTCCTCCATAGATGACTTCGATCCGTGTTGTCCCATTGTGGTTTATTGTATATCCCGCTACGTGGATGCTTCTTGCGTTTTGTGAGCTCCGGCTCTTGCCGCTCTTAAATACTCTGGACTGGGTTCAAGCTTTCCGGTAAACCGATGTCAAATGACGTTCAGTTAAATTACTGGACGGTGAGTCGCCTTGCAGTGGTCTACAGTGACACCACAGTGGCTAGCCAGCACACATAACTATTTGTAGCGTTGGCCTGCTTCCCATAAACACGCAAACGACGTCATACTAGTTCCCCCCTCAGTGTGAGGCCACCTTATATAGTGATTATTTCCAGTACAATAAACCAATTGGGTTGACACATCAGATCATAATGTGTTTTTCCATGAACTGTGTTTGGCTAGGGTTCTTCTGTTCAACTTTAAAAGCATTCCATATTGTATTTCTACACAGCAGCTGTGCATGTCAGTTCATGTCAACACACTCGAATTTCAAAACAACCCAGCAAAATAACATTTATTGGCAGACTGACACGCAGATGAATAAAACGTTCACAATGAACATTTTACGATTTCAATACTGAGATCTCACATACATAATCTTCATAAATTGTGTGTTGGGCGGATTTTAAGAATTAAATAAGGCATTAAGGTAGCTTATTAAAGAATAATAAGAAAAATAGGCTTATCACTTCTCTCAATACAACTGATGCAAACAAAAATAACACTTGATAACAAAAAGTAGGATTCAAATCAGTAGTAAATCAATTACAATCAAATATGATCGCATATAAAAAGAAAAGTGTGTTTTTTCCCCCCGTCGTATTGCTTCTTAAGCGGCATGGCATTACAAGCAGATAACATTCACGTCACGGCTGCATTATACACGTGTCGTTTTTTTTTTCTCTTTATAACAGCTGCATCAAGTCACAGCCGTTCACACCACCTCCTCCTCCGGAGGCCACTATCGAGGGACCAAGAAGACATGCCCTGATATGGACGGCATGCATCCGTTTAATGTGGGATGGTTAAGCCCAATCGCGACTGCATACTTAGGGGGGGGGGGGGGAGGAGTTTGGGTCTAAATCAGGGCACACATACGTTACACAAGACATCCCCTTTCTATTGCGTCTACGTAGGCTGATATGCAAGGAGTAGTCATTCCGCATGAAAATAAATCTGGAAAGTGCAGCGTGTGTGTGTGTGTGTGTGTGTGTGTGTGTGTGTGTGTGTGTGTGTGTGTGTGTGTGTTCTCTAAGGTAAAGCGGTAGCATACATGTACCCCAATGTCCAGTAAACAGTAGATCGATCAGTCTCACGTGCTGGTTTCGAGAAATCACCTCGGATCGGGTGCGACGATATCTTTTTGAGATTCAGTGTATTTGATCCTTCAAGATGCAATTTTTTTTATATACTTTTTTTTTTTTTTTTTTAATAGGGTTTAATACCAGAGCATTCAGGGCGCCGTAGGCGCCGACCCATCCTCCCCCCTGGTGGTGTTGTCCATGCCCCAGGTGTGGTAGGAGTGGGCCAAGGCTAGCCAGAACCACAGCGCAGGCTCACTCGCCGCTCTTAGCCCCGCCCTTGCCGCCGCCGCCACTCTTGAACCTCACCACCATGACGGTGATGTTGTCGGGGCAGCCGCGGTAGAAGGACTGCAGGACGATGCTCTTGGCGCCGTAGTGCGGCTCGTCCAGCCGCTCGCGCACAAAGCGCACCGCCTCCTCGTTGCTGAAGGCGTCCCAGAGGCCGTCCGAAGCCAGGATCATGAACTCGGGCTGCAGCTTGTCCAGGTCAAAGGTCACGATGTCGGGGTCAGGGATGACTACGTTGAGGTTCTTCAGCGGGTAGTCGCCCAGGGAGCGGGACATGGCCAGGATACCCTGGACCCTCCAGGAGCCGTTGAAACTGATGAAGCCCCCTGGGGAGGAGAGGAGCACAGGGGAAGTTAACTTTGTTGTTCAGCTGAGGCGTCATGGTTTTTGATCAGGAAAACATTATAGGGTTAAATACCATGAGCAATGGATGTTTCATTAAAAATACAACAAACTAGTATCATTACTTAATGATTGATTCAAAACAAATATATAACCTTGTAGTCACCCACAACGGTAAGCTGTCTAGATATTGATGCAATTCCAATAAAGACCAGCAGATGGCGACAGGTGGACTTCAACCCGATGCCCATAGCTTTCGATTGCTTCCGTTTAATGCACCAACTCACCTGCACGCTTGATTCTTTTACGCTCTTTCAGCTGGTATGGTTTGTGGTCGTGTGACAAAGCAACGGCGTTGCCGTCCTTGTCACACAAAACACCACGCGAATCTCCAACATTAGCCACCGTTAGTTCTCTGTCTGATAGCAGTGCTACCAAACATGTGGTGCCTGAGGGAAGAGGGAAGGAGTGATGAAGTAAGGCGTGTGCGTGTGTGCGAAATGTGTTGCATGAAATGACCTAGTGGTTGATTGCATTAAGCATCCTAGAACGCCATATGACTTTAATGTGAAGATCTGTGTCGTCAAGAACACAAAATGTAATTGTAGTGTTATTGAACGAAATGTGATTCTTTGGCAATTCAGAAAGTGTCAATGGTAACAAATATATACATGGTTATGAAAACAAGCTATTTCCAGATGTTATGCTTGTACAGTATTTGTTTTACTCTGTACTCAAATAAATCAAACATTAAGCTACAGTTAGAATTGTGAATTTACTAAATTAGAAATACGGTTAAAAAGTGTATGTATATCCAATGAGAGTCAGAGATCGGCATATTTGATAGGGAATATAATGTTAAACTTTTTTCGAGTTTTTCGGTTAGTCTCAAATAAATAGATGAGCGGATGGGAGCTGTAGAAATAGAAGTAGAAATTATGGTCACAGAAACAATCTCACAACATTTTACGGAATTACAAGTGCTAACTTTATGTCACAGAAAATCCCCCCCGGCCAAAACGCATCACTAACAAAACACCAGTGCATAGCACGCGATTTGGCCTCCTTACACCCCCATGTCATCACCGCCGTGTCCGAGTATGTATGCACCTCCAATCATCCCCGGCTCCTGACCTGCTTCATCGTGATTGGCTGAGAGTTTGTCCAGCATGTCACGATCGACTGCCATGATTCGCTGTTCCAAGATACTGGCGTAAGACTGTGAGCTCTCTTTCCGCTCGCGCTCAAATGCCTGCAGCTGCTGCCTCAGGGCCTCAGGCAGATGGGCCTTCACATAGTCAGCCGCTGCCTGGTGGGGGGAACATAGAGGTTAGTGCACCTGAGGAGATAGAGAGAGAAGGGAGGAGAGAGACAGTCAAGGGGGGGGGAAAGAGCAAGATAGACCCAGGGGCACACGGTTGAAAAAAAGGGCATGCTTTTTTGCCGAGTACGCAGTGGTTCCAGGTGAGAAATTAGTGGTTTGTATATACGTGTAGTTTCATTTAAATAGTTATTCTAAAATGAGCTGCAGGTTATAATAATAAGAGATTCAGGTGGCACTCTGGTTGGACTTGGTTGTTTCCAGGGTTTAGATCAGCAGGGCCTGCATTATTATTTAAAGTTAAAGGACTGGTCAGTAACATTTTATACCTTATCAAAATGAGGATCTTCAACTGGTTTGCAGCGCTATAAAGGTTGCAGTTCACCTGTAAACCCAGGACATACAGTGCCAAATGCAAGATTCTAACCGACCAGTTTTGCAATGAAACTACAAACTGGGAAATGACGTTCCAACATTGGTTCCCGAGGTTAGAGGATATCTTCTTTACAAGGCGTCTGCTCTTTTTATCTCAAGTGCCTCCAGATGACCCCAATAGAAGTTCAAATTAATGGAGCAGTCCATCATCTGTGACTTTGCCTGTAATGGAGGTTGAAGCAGGTGTTCAGTTGAATTATTGAACCACCCATTGCTTACCCCTCTTCCTCACTTAAACTTCTGCATACTGACTTATACTTTAGGGCCTCCGTCCACAGTGAAATGAAGAACCGGCTCCAAGCCTTATCCAAGATACAGCAGTGGCAGGCATTAACGTATATTATGTCATTTAAATGTTACATAATACCTAGGCCTACCTCATATACCACAATATCTTATGGTCATGTATTCATTTCCAAATACATCTTTACATGATCATAAATTGCAACTGTAGGTTTATATTTAATTTTATTTTGTAAAACAAATGATTGCCTCATTTAAAAATATATAGATGTGGAAATTACAGGATACAAGATAATAATCATAACCGAAAAGTATAGCTGGACCTATAAGCAGTAGTTATGGGAGTAGTTGTACCATAATGTCCTATAAATATGAATCACTGTAAGGCAATGACAGAAAGGATATTATTTTGAAGGGCACACAATGTGCCATGTTCTGGAGGACTGGCAGATCTCACACTGGGAGGGTAAATATTTGATTTGGAAAAGGGTGCAGACTGTGAGCAAGCAGTCATGAAGCAAACACACACACATACGCGCGCACACACACACGTATAACACCTGTTGGTTCTACTATCATTTAGGATCACAATACACAAATGGCACTTACATCCGACATGTAATAGGTAATATAAATCGAAATCAGTCATTTCAAACCTGAATAACTCGTCATCTATTTGTTTAGAATCAGCCCGGTTCAGAAAAGACCCAATCACATCCCACACCCGATGTCGATAAAACTATGAACACTGAGGTGCCCTAAGGTGCTTAACCAGATTAAAGAGGGGAAGCAGATGTTTCTGTGGTAGGTTGGGCGTCTCCACTACTGATGGAACCACTTGGGGGCGTTGTGGGTGACAGATGGAGCCTGTAACACGTGGTGCATAGACAGCCATGAGAATTCACTGACCCTTAACTAGGGGAGGGAAAGAAAGGAAGACAAAAGCCTTCTTCGCACCCACGTGTCCTACTACACACACAATGCAGTGTGTGTGTGTGTGTGTGTGTGTGTGTGTGTGTGTGTGTGTGTGTGTGTGTGTGTGTGTGTGTGTGTGTGTGTGTTCCACCAAGTCCCCAACACCGGCCCCAGAACAAGGTGCATCTTAACAATGGGAAGGGTACACAACAACTAATGCTTGTTCAAGATGTGGAAAGTTAAACAGGATTTGGTAGAGGTGTAATAGGGTACTACAGTACATCATTTCCTTCTGTCCCTGGTAATATGAGGAATACGATTATTTAAGAATAACAACACATTATTTCCCTGTGTGGCCCACATAGTAAAATGTGGAGTTAAACCATGGACCTATTAATAAACATGTGCAGCAGGAAAAGACAATAAACCGACGCATTCGTTTTGCTGGGAGAAATTTGGTTAGTCTTGAGCACATCTAAATGACAAATATGGGCCTATGTAGCATACTTTCCACTCACCTCTCCACCGTGACCGTCAAAGATCCCAAATATGGACGGGTGGGATTTGTTAGTGATGTCCGTGAGCACCTCGAAGCGGTCCTCCATGTGATCCCGCCGCCCCTGGATGGAGTACACCGCCACGTTGTTGTTCTTGAACTCCCATGTTTTGGAGAACTCGGCATCCAACACACTTAGGCCGCCCAGCCGGTCGTTCATCATCATCTCCGCCACTTTCCCCTTGACCATCTTCACAGCGTCGCGGCTCGACTTGACGATGGTCTTCACCTCGTCGGTGTGGAAGAAATAGCTCCATAAGGCCAGGCTTATACACAACAGGAACAATGTCTCTGGCCTGAGCAGAAAATAACGCATGATCCGACCAAGAAGAGACAACAACGTCATTGTGTCTCCTATCATCACACGCAACCAAACTGCGGTCTGTCTCTTCTTCACGTGCAATTCACTCCATCCGATCGAAGGGGGGGATTTTTTTTGTGTCAAAATGTCTGACACGAGAGATGCGGGTGAACGTGCAATCCGGCCCGATCGAGTGCGTAGTCTACCCGCCCCAGACGGCCGATGGTCGGTCAGCAGTGCAATGAAAGCCAGGCAGAGGCGGACCAGGCCGTTCTCATTGATTTGAGCCGCTGCTCAGCAAGACGCTACGCGAAGATCTCCGGCAAACAGCTGCATGCGGATTCGCTAAAACATTAAGCGCGGTCCTTTGTAGCGGAAAAACTCACCTGGAGGTTAGATAAACATTTGAAGGGAGACATCGAGGCTATTTTTGGACGTATTATGAAGTCCCCCGTTGTTTCGCTGACCCAGTTTCTTCTCCGGGTTATCGTGTCTATATAATTCCTGTCCCCTCTCTCCGTTTGCCATAACCGTAACATTTTCCACACTCCCCCATACTAGCGTTTGTCTGGGTCGCTGCTGGCGAAGGGCGCAGCTGCAGGGAACCCATACACTGTCACGCATCGGAACCAATAGCAGAAGAGAATGGTCGATTCACTTAATATTGCCATAACATATTATGTTCATCAGTCGGTAATTTAATTAAATGTAAATGGGCATTAGATACTTGAAACATATCAATAATTTAAAAGACTATACAATATGCTTCCAAAATACAATCATGAACACTCAGATACAGAAATTTAAATTAAATTTAAATTATATGAACCCACAATATTCGTTTTATTATAAAGTGGAGGCCCATTCTGCATGGATGTTAATGTCATTAATATAATTAACAGGCTTATTTATTATAGGTAGAAAGATAGCTAGCAGAACTATAATTATAGACAGCAGGCTATAACTCATGATCTTTAATTTCATTGTTTCCAATCAACAAGATGCTTTCTACACAGCTTAGTGCTTGTAAGTTCAACTCTAAAGCATGGGAACTTTTTTGCCCCCGATCCCAGTTCTCCAGATAAACCTTTCAAAGCTTCAAAAATAAGCTTTGTCTCACCATACCATATTGAACCGAACCTTGTTTACAAAATGTTTATAAATCTCGTGATTGATATTACTATTCATAACATTATCCACAAAATCGCAGTCTTGACCCATCCAATGTCGTGTGTGATCAACGCATAGGGGGGCTGAATCGGACCCCACCTAGGGATCAAGGTCAGAGGTCGACATCCTAGACGCACTGCTTTGTGGGACATGTGAAGTTCAGCGGTGCGGTGTTCCTGTGAGCTGTGTTTGGGTTACGAGTGGAGCCTTTGGGCTTCCTAGATCAAGGAGGAGAATGGTGAGATCAATGTTGTTATGGCCCGTTTTGGGACATGGATCCTGGTCTCGGTGGGTTTGCCCTGAGTCAGTTCTTCTTTAAAGCAGCGCCAATTAGCATAGTAGCCACAAGGTACTCAACACAGTTCAATGTAACACCTATACTGTATGGGGTGTCATTGCAGATTATATGTTTGTGTGTGTGTGTGTGTGTGTGTGTGTGTGTGTGTGTGTGTGTGTGTGTGTGTGTGTGTGTGTGTGTGTGTGTGTGTGTGTGTGTGTGTGTGTGTGTGTGTGTGTGTGTGTGTGTGTGTTGTCTTGTGTGTGTTGGTGTGTGTGTGGGTGTGTGTGGGTGTGGGTGTGTGTGAGAGTGTGTGTGTGTGTGTGTGTGTCTGTTTGAGTGTGTGTGTTGGTGTTTGAGTTTGTGTGTGTGTTGGTCTGTTTGTGTGTGTGTGTGTGTTGGTGTTTGAGTATGCGTGTGTGTTGGTCTGTTTGTGTGTGTGTGTGTGTGTGTGTGTGTCATGGTGTGTGTTGGTGTGTGCGTGCGTGTGTGTGTGGGTGTGGGTATGTGTGTGTGTGTGTGTGTGTGGTGTGTGTGTGTGTGTGTGTGTGTGTGTGTGTGTGTGTGTGTGTGTGTGTGTGTGTGTGTGTGTGTGTGTGTGTGTGTATTGTATGCAGTCCTGAGACTTTCAGTTCCATGTCCCTCAGGAGTCATGCAATATGTTCCTACAAACCCACCCAACCTGTCTAAACCCTTGATGATTGTAATCCCTCGTGTTCTCGTTGGCTCGAGAGTAAAGCGGTCGCAGCACAAGCCGGGCACTATAAAGGAAGGCATGCACAGCACCAACCACCAAAGCATGGACTGAGTCTGCCAGTCATCTTCTCAGCAAGGTAAGGTTCTCCGGACCACTCTGCTCGGGACTCGACATCATGGCAATGTTGTCTCCGCGATGGGAGTCAACTTTATCCTTATCGTGGAAACAAATACGTTTCTGGTCGAGAGCAATCCGAGATCCTTCCTCAAAATATCAACACGATCGATTGATTCCTAAGTAATGTTAACATGTCTGTTGATTCCAGCCCTTCTGCTTTGTACGTGTCTCTCTTATTTCCTACCGGGGCAGGTCTTCATCACCACACACGTAAACCCGAAGGCATGGCACGTCTTCAGCCGGCGTTCCTCTGGTCCGCCGCCCTGCTGGTGCTGCTGGCCCTGCAGGCCGCCGGCGCCAGGACCACGGCCCGCTCGCCCAAACCTCAGAACACCAAGAAGCCCCCCCGGGCGGGCTCCGGAACCGGAGGAGGAGGAGGAGGAGGAGGAGGGAGGGTCCGGAGGACCACCACCATCCCCCCGATGTCCTCCAGCAGCATGGCGACCGACGAGACCACAGAGTCCATGACGGACACCTACTCCCTGTCTCCCACCGACAGCACCACCTTCTCCGAAGACGCCTACCCCACGGATTTCATTCTGGACGCGGTGGTGCCCCCGGGGGTCCGCCCCGATAACTTCACCATAGACCTCAGCCAGTGCTTCTACAACGTCTGTGAATGCTGCCCCCCCAACAAGAAATCCCTCGGGCCGCCAGGTGATATACGTCACATAGGAGAACGTTTACCAGGGCGGGAGACATCAAACGAGGGCCTAGACGTCCTTTCGGGTAGAATTGAAAAAGTGTAAAGGCTCATTTAGTTGTTTGTTAACGCCTTGCTCTCCTCTGTCTTCCTACCAGGTGAACCTGGGATGCCCGGAGCTAATGGACTTAATGGAGACGCAGGTACACGCGGGTTTCCCATGCAGGCTCGCTTCCTTTTTGCTTGGAGTGAATGTAACGTATGCATTGTTTAGCATTTTAGTCGTATAGTAGAGGACTTTATTCATCCGCGATTTACAGTGACTTCAGACACATGTCGTTAAGGAGCCGGTCGGGGTGAGGAGTATCGCTTTAATGAAGCTTGGAGTTAGACGTTTGATGGAACCTAGAACCTTTCAGCTGGGAGGCCAACATAGCCACTACTACATTATAATGTATTTATTTTCAATATGACAATAAAGGGTCTTCTGAATTCTACATATCACAGGTCAAGCTGGTCTACCCGGGCCTATCGGACCTCCCGGGGTCCCGGGATTGATGGGGAAACAGGGCGATAAAGGTAGGCGTCTGGCAGCACCCGCTCCATGGTATCACAGTAATAATGCACTGGCAATGGCTGCTTATGGTTAGAAGAGCCTGAAGCTTTCTCAATGAATGGGGCGGCTGAAGAGATCTCTACTCCCCACAGGTGACCCGGGTCTCAGAGGAGAGAAAGGGGAGCCCGGTTTGAAGGGCGAGCCGGGTCTCAAAGGAGAGGCTGGACCCAAGGGCAGTCCGGGGATCGACGGCCCCGCCGGCCCCCAAGGGGTCGCGGGGTTGAAGGGTCTGAATGGGGACAAGGGCGAGTGCCCTCTGCCCCCAGCCGGACCCCCTGGCGAGAGGGGTGAGCCGGGTCTGAACGGCACCGACGGCCTACCAGGGAAGAAGGGAGAGCCCGGAGCCAAGGGAGACCGAGGGAACCTAGGTCCCCCGGGGGGGAGAGGCATGCCGGGGCCCAAGGGAGACCGCGGCAACAAGGGCCCGCGCGGCGTTCGAGGCCCTAAAGGGGCCCCTGGAGAAGATGCGCCCATGATCCGCTCGGCCTTCAGCGTGGGCCTGTACCCCAGCAAGTCCTTCCCCCCGCCGGGCCTGCCCGTCAAGTTCGACAAGGTGTTCTACAACGAGGAGGGTCACTGGGACCCCTCCGCCAGCAAGTTCAACGCCACCCACCCGGGCCTGTACGTGTTCGCCTACCACCTCACTGTGCGGAACCGGCCCCTCAGGGCCGCCCTGGTGGTCAACGGCGTGCGGAAGGTGCGGACGCGCGACTCCCTGTACGGCCAGGACATCGACCAGGCCTCCAACCTGGTGCTGCTGCAGCTGGTCCCCGGCGACCAGGTGTGGCTGGAGACGCTGAGGGACTGGAACGGGGTGTACTCCAGCAGCGAGGACGACAGCACCTTCTCCGGCTTCCTGCTCTACCCGGGCGCCGCACTCCTCTGACCGGGGGATCTCCGCCCGACCGCCCGGCCTGCGACCCACCGTCTGAACTCTGCCTTCCACCCTGCTTTAGAAGAGGGGCTCCCTCTTTAGCCCGTTTTGCACTACTCGGTTCAGTCTTAATCAATCTATATGCTGTCAAACGCCACTGCTAGTCATGTGCCAGCTTGCTGCTTTCACGGCTCATCTTAATCAATGCTTCGCCTGCCCTTAACACGGGTGAGTTTAACACCCTGTACGCAACAACTGTTGCTAACAATGTATTCTGTATTCTAACAATGCAATAAAATTGGGTACTCTTCAATCATCATTTTTAAAGTCTTCGTCTGTGTTTATAAAACGAGAGGGACTTCTGTAGCCGCAAGCATTCATTTCAAACCACTCAGAAATGATCAAGTCACCGTCGATGACTATGTGAAATTTGATGAACAATATTTTCATTTCTGTACCACTAGAGGGCACAGGAAGCTCAGGATTTACATAGAAGAGCCGCAGTGTGAGATTTTAGACCTGGTACTGTTTACTGTAGTTGAAGGGGGTTGCAACTATATTTAATGAACGAAATAAACAAAATATAGAAAGAAAGGTAAACAGCATAAAACATAAAGAAACGTACTCCCTAGCCTACTAACTAACTAGACACCCTTCCAGAAATAATAGGGTTATTGGGAGTACATTTCAAATTGATGTTGCTATAATTGTTCAACTGTAGGCCTATATGTGCAACAATAAGCTAAACTGACATCTATTATATGCTGGAGGGAGGAACGGAGAAAGACACAACATTGAACATCTGTTTCAAAGGGATAGATGCATAAATGGTTGCATATGAAAATCCATATTTAGAAAAACACACGGATGAAAGCTATTGCATTCAGTGCAATTTAAGTGTTTCCAAAGTAGGGAAACGGCTAGCGAGAAGTGGAATTAGGTTTAGATTAAGTTTATTATTTTTTCTTTGTCTGTCATATCTTTTTGTCTCATCTCATCTGCAGGCAGTTGAGCATGAGCCTAAGTTTAACATCATATTCCATTTCATTTTATTTTTTTAATCAAATAAATGACAAATTCAAACATGAAATTGTATTGAATCAGGACCTCAAAAATAAGACATTTGTCCATAGATATGCCAACATGCTGTCATGACACATTCAATGAGGTTTGTTTCCGCATTGACGCAGGTTTAACAGTTTGATAAGCAGTGACCAACTGGTCTCGAGATCACATCATTGTTACACAAATCGAAATCCTACAATTTTGTGTGGTTCTCATTACATTGAAATAATGTTACTGCATCCCCAGAGAGATGTTGTGTCCTATAGGCATGATGCCATAGAGATGCAGTTAATAACGTTACTGCATCAAGAGAGAGGTTGTTTCCAATCCCAGCAAAAGGAAACAGCTCCAAAAATGAAGCAAGAACCAACCAAAGGAAAGCTGAATGCTCTCTTCATGTTTTTGTTCTCCCCCTTTGCCAAACTTACCTAAATGTCGACATTATTAATAACAGTGCTTGTTATTTTAGACTGGGGTTTCTTTTTTGTTGTAGTTAATCAATCACTCTATACTTTATGGACTTGGCAACATTAGTGCCAAGCGGTATTTTAAAATGCAACAGGTAATTAGAATAACAATTTCCATAGCTGCATACAAATGACAGAATTTATTAAACCCCATAAAACCCAGTAATGATAAAAAGTGAATTTTGTTTGAGAAATGTATAAAAAAAATGGGTGACTGCCAAAAGCATTAGCTTTTGGCTTCTTTTTTTCTTGACTTGCATACAAAGCCATAAAATAACAGTAAAATGTTTACTGTTGTCAATCAGCATTCATTGGCATGCTGCAGAAGCAAGTTTGGTGCAGTACCTAGGTGCCCACATCAATTATTTACAGCAATTATTTATGCATTATACAGAATATGCCAATGCTGGCACTCACAACTCACAAGAACTCTCTGTGCAGTCTTTTTTATATAAAAATATGCGCTTCTTTTCTCTTTGTTTTTGATATGTTAAAAACATAACCCAATGTTTAATTCATAACAATAAAGCAAATTAAGGGCTAATTACTTATAA
The DNA here is from genome assembly GCF_026213295.1 of Gadus chalcogrammus. Lineage (NCBI taxonomy): Eukaryota > Metazoa > Chordata > Actinopteri > Gadiformes > Gadidae > Gadus > Gadus chalcogrammus. The sequence continues at coordinate 7,499,179 of NC_079419.1, read as the reverse complement.
TGAAGCAACCTTGACTCAATACATCATTCCATTATTTATGTCAATATTTGAGATCAAAGACATTTTTTCATTAGCCAGGGGCGCGCGATCTGGAATGGGTTATTAGCCATTGAAAGCCCACGAGACACCCCCCTCTGGTGGTGAGGTCCAAACATTGTGATCGACAGTGGGAATTTTTGCTACCCCTTACTATGGAAAATGCATAATTTTGTTTGTTTGCTTGTTTGTTGGTTGGTTTAAGCGAGTGTGTGTGGGTGTGTTTAGGCACACTTTGCGCACGTGTGTGTATCTGCAAGTGTGCGCCGGCGCGTTTGTGTGTGTGTGTGTGTGTGTGTGTGTGTGTGTGTGTGGTGTGTGTGTGTGTGTGTGTGTGTGTGTCTGTGTGTGTGTCCGTAAGTGTGTATGCATGCCTGATTACATGCATATATGTGTGTGTGCAGGCATGTGTAAATATGCCTGTGTGCATTTATGTGTTTTCTACGAGCCAGTGTGAAAATATAAATAACTACCTTGGCGGAGGGTGCAGTGTAATCTGCTCCCAACAGGCTGGATCCCTACTGTGAGGGAGACAGTATATTGTTCCTGCAGCGCCACAGATAACAACTCATTAGCATACTGAATCGTTTGGCTGCAAGAGGCACTCTGCCACCCATCTGCACTGAGCTGATAAACACGCACGCACATGCACACAAACACAAGCTGCACATGCACGTACACACTTTCTCTCCCTCCCTCTCTCGCTCTCTCCCTCTCTCTCACACACACACACACACGTTCACAGAAGCACAAACAGGTACACAGGCACACAGACTGTGCACTCGGCACACACACAAACACCCACACATGCACACACTCACACACTATCTCTTTCTATGTCCCTTTCAACCACCCCTCCCCCCCCATCTCGCACAAACACACACACTCACACACACCACCACCACACACACACACACAACACACCCACACACCACACACGCACACACACACACACACACACACACACACACACACACACACACACACACACACACACACACACAACACAGACCTGTCCTCTTGGTTTCGGAGCTGTTTCCTGTATTTGAGCAGCAAGCAGCGCTGGAGCAGGTAGGTGTTTGGCAGGCGTTAAGCTGGAGATCCCCTCTCTCTCACTCCCTCTCTCTCTCTCTCTCGCTCTCTCTCCCAACCCCCACCCACTCTCTCTACTTCCCTCTCCCGGCCCTCTCTCTCTCTCTCTCTCTCTCTCTTCTCTTCGCTCTCTCTCTATCGCTATCTCTTCTTTCTCTATCTCTCTCTCTTTCTCTCTCTCTCTCTTCTCGCTCTCTCTCTCTGCTCCTCTCTATCTCCTAGCTCTCTCTCTCTCTCTCTATCTCTCTCTCTTTATATCTCTCTCTCTCTCTCTCTCTCTCTCTCTCATGCCCCATGCAGGCAGAGCTCAGAACAAGCAGGGTCCCCAAACACCTGGACTTCTACAATTATCCACATAAAGTAAAAACGTCCCCCCTCCCCTTTAATTCTTTTCTAATTCTTTGAATACCGTTAAGTCCCTTATCATCATCAACTTGTCAAAGGTAGATAATTAGTGATTGGAATAAATGGAGATATAAATAATTTCATTTTTTAAGTTTTGGCATATATTTCTCTGTGAAAAAAAAAAGTCTGCGCAAACAGTCACTATGTATGTATAGATTCCTCCCGTATTTCCATCCTCGAGTTTTTATTGTGCTACCGTTATCGTGCGGTTGTGTACGTGTATGTGTGTGTCTTTGAATGCGGATAATGGAGGTAGAGATCAATGTAATTGTTCCGTAGTGCGAGCCCACTAGCGCTGTACAAGCAAACGTTCTGCAGGCTGTTAAACCACTTTCACAATGGCAGGATATCCTGTAGGTCACTAAGTTATGCTCACCGTCCATAGGAAGTCGTCACTATTTGGGAGGAAGCAAAAAATTCCATCGGAGCTCCATGGGAGACGAAGGGTTTGTGTCCACCATGGTGTGCGGGGTGGAGCAAAATGAGAGAGCTCTATAGAAAGCTGTATAGAAAGTTTAATTATAAAACTGTTTAATTATAAATACTCTTAGCAGGAAACATGCACAATGCAAACAATACTGGAAAGAGATCACAAAGGCATTTCCTCTGGCTGATTTATTTGGATGTTTTTTAATATAAAATTCATTCACTTAACATTGGATATATTTATAGTTACATTTATCATACAACAATTATTCCATTACCAAACATAATGTCCCTTTCATAAAATACCATAGTGACCAAAGGTACCAGTATAGGCTACTAATCTCTGCTGAAAAGGCAGAAGAACGGACGAAAAGGGAGCAATACCCAACTGTCTCTTTTGGCAGAAGACTGCTGGTGTCGTTTGATCTAACACACACTGTGTGTCCATGTGTGTGTGTGTTTGTGTATGTGTGTGTGTGCGTGTGTGTGTGTGTGTGTGTGCGCGCGCGTGTGTGTGTGTGTGTGTGTGTGTGTGCACGCGCCCGTGTGTGTGTGTGCGTGTGCCAATGCGTATGTGTCTGTGCCTCGGTATATGTGTCTGCTAGATGGGGTATTTTTTCTGTGTACCTTTCTAAACTACAACGGTATTATAGTTTTAATTAAAAAAAAAAAACACACTCAAACATAGACATTCATATAAAAAGGACGGCCTTAGTCACTTATTGAGTTCCTATGACCCATATATTGTACACTTTAAGAAACACGGCCTTGTACCTCCACAGCCAATAGAAATTGTACGATTTGTCTTCAGGCTGTGAAATCGTGTTTGGCTTTCTGTTGCCAAATGTGGTAGGATTATTTCATCACCAAAGTCTAACAGGCAAACAATTATGGTACCACTTTGATGTATAAATCTTATTGCCTGGTGAACAATTTGAGCGCTCCCAATCTGCATTCCCTTACCTTAGGAGACAATTCGGGAAAAACCCGGACGCAAATGAATGCGGTCTCGTGTACACATCTTGTCTATACATTGTAGAATGGGAATGTAATGCTATTTACAATTCATACCTGAAGAGTTGCAATTGAGTCTAGCTATTCATAATCATGTCCTATTTCTTTTTTCTGTCAAGGATTATATTATTATATTTTTGTTTGCTTGTTCGTGTGTGCTGGCGTGATTTATATTTAGCGTTAGGTGTTTCTGGAACCATTTTAATTGAAGCAAAATCGAAAAACACGTAAATTAAAATGGTGAGATTCTGGACGGAACCCGTATTCTTTCCGTCCCAATCGCTTCAGCGGCCCTCAATCTTTAGTCAACACGGGACAACGAACCACAAAATAATAGGTTGTGAATGATCTGCGTCGTCCTACTTTGTTTTCTTTCTCTTTTGTATATACTTTAGTTACAGCCATCAGCCAGTAATTCCACTTCGATGACATCCGAGCGCCGGATGTGTTCTGATCCGCAGGTCGGTCAAAGACGCATGACATGCAGAATTTACAAGTCTTTAAGTTGAGCAAAATATCCACGCCGCGGCCGATGCTAATCTACCTTGAAGGCTTGAGGGTTCTTCAAACGTGTCCGAGGTCAACGCTCCTACGTTCAGCGCAGCACCTTGAACCCCCCCACCCAGCGCCGCTAGACCGGACGCCAGTCGGACAGCCATCTTTTTCCTCGCTCACGGCCGTCCCCTCCCCCTCTCAGGGGCGTCTGGTCCGCCGTCTGCATTCGCCGGCGGGCCGCCATCATCGCCGCCCGGATCCGTCCAAGGGCCGTCCATTGCGCCGGAGCTCACGGGTGGACATGTGCAGAGGGGGCCCTCGCGTGGAACCTAGAGTCCTGGGGGCCGCCGGCGGTGAATCCTGGTCCTCGGTGAAGCTCTCGGGGCTGCCCTCCCCGTCCCCGTCGGGCAGGCTCCCGCAGCTGGAGCCGGGCGACATGGTGTCCAGGAGGTCCTCCCGGCTCAGGCCCCCCACCGTGCCGTCCGGGCCCTGCATGGGGCACCCGTCGCGGGGCCCCACCATTAGCCCCGTGTCGCCGTCGCCCGGGTTCCGCCCTCCGTCCTGGTCCTCCAGCAGGTTGGACAGGAAGCTGATGTACTTCATGGCCAGCCGCAGGATCTCGTTCTTGCTGAGCTTCTTGTCCGGCGGGTGCGTGGGGATGAGCTTGCGGAGCTCGGCGAACGCCCCGTTGACGTTCTGCTGGCGCCAGCGCTCGCGGCTGTTGGTGAAGATGCGGCGCACGATCTTGGGCTGGCCGGCTGGAGGGAGGAGAGGGGACAGAGGGGGTTTCGGGGGACGCACGGTGAGTTACGGGGAGCAAGGAGAGACGAGGGAGAGAGGAAGGAGAGAGGAAGGAGAGGAAGGAGAAAGGAAGGAGAGAGCAAGGAGAGACGAGGGAGAGATGAAGGAGAGAGGAAGGAGAGAGGAAGGAGAGAGCAAGGAGAGAGGAAGGAGAGAGGAAGGAAGTAGGAAGGAGAGGGAGGAAGGAGAGGGAAGTGGGGATTGAAAAGTAGGCTTTCGAGAGATGGAGGAGTGGATGGAGGAGGGGATCGGGGGTACAGAGAGGTGGGAGACGATCGGTGAGTTAAAGGGAGGGAGGAGAGGATGAGGAGAGAGGAAGGAGGGGAGGGAAGAGGAGGGAAGAGGGGATAGACATGTCGGCTTTCGAGGGAAAAGAGGAGGAAGTGGAAGAGGAGAGGTTACAGGGGGTTGGGAGACAGAAAGGAGAGAGGAAGGAGAGAGAAGGAGAGAGTATGGAGATAGGAAGGAGATAAGAAGGAGATAGGAAGGAGAGAGTAAGTAGATAGGAAGGAGAGAGGTAGGAGAGAGGAAGGAGAGGGATGAAGAGGAGGGAAGAGGGGATAGACATGTAGGCTTTCGAGGAGAAGAGGAGGAGATAGAGCAGGAAATCAGGGAGAGGGAGGCAGTGGGGGAGGATGAGGAAGGGGAGAAGGAGTAGGAGGAGAAGAGGAGGAGGAAGAGGAGGAGAGGAAAGGAGGACAAACAAGCTGGTGGAAACATTAAATGAAATGCCATTGATGCACATAAACTTTGATTTGGATGAAAGAATGTGAAAATGAAAAAAGAGCCTCAGAGGCTTCAGAAACAAGATGGCGCTACGTGACAAAATTGCTCTCGATATGATTTCAAAACGTAGTTACATTATTTATATTTACTCTATGGTGCCTTTACACCATGGAGTTAATAGTTTATCATGAACACGGTGTCGTATCGGCCTTATCCGGTGAATGTCAGCTATAATAACTAATTTTTTTGACGAATACTGCCAAATACATCGACATGGAATTATGTGTTGTTGTTTCTAGGGTTTGAAATACATTTATTAGATTTCAATATTCAATTTTTTTCTTATTTTCTCACCATATTCTGAAATATATCGGCATCGGACCAACCACCAAAATTAAGGAATAAGACATGACGATTCCTCGAATACGGTGTTATAACGTCACGTGATCTTATAAACAACGCAAAACGCAGGCACAGGCGCAGGTAACGTTCAAACCCAACCGCCCTCCTCCCGCTCCCCATCCACGCTGTGTTCCTGTCTATCGTGCTGCCCTTGGAACACACCCAGACTATCTTAATCCCCCAGCCCATGCTGCAGTAGAAACCCTGGCATGGGGACTGGAGGGCTGCAGCCCACCCCCGCTCCCCCCCCCCCCCCCCCCCCTCCCAGCCTTCCACCCCCAGCCTCCATCCCCCGGTGTGACAGGGAGTGGGCAGTGGATGTATTATAAATGTTTTACCTACAGACCTCAGCTCTAGCCTGAAAAAGAAAAAAATCGGCAATCCTTGCTGACACACGGGTGAACGCCTGTAATCCCACATCCAAACCGCAGGCGTTCCACCCTGCAGGGCTGCGTTACGTTCACATCCAGCGTGTGGTTGTTTCCTTTTAAGTATAATTCCAGTGACAGTGGGTGAGAGAGCGTGAGGAAGGCGGGGAACGGGCTGACGGCGGCGTGAGCGCGGGGGTGCATGCTGATTGGATGGGAGTCGCGTTGACGGCGATTGAGGATGAGGAGGAGGAGGGTTGGAATGGAGCGGAGAGGAGGAAGAGGACACAGCAGAGGTGCGCCTTACCATACTTATAAAGATCTAAAATGCGCCTACCCTCGTCGATCTCAACATCGTAAGGCGCTGGTCTGCGCTTTACCCTGTTGCTGGGGTACATGCCGTACTGGTCAGACTCCCCTCCGAGACTGAAGACAGGGGAGAACCGGGACGAACAACACACACACACACACACACACACACACATGGGTTAGGTTAACGCCTGGACAGGCCACAGACATATGGATGCCCAGACACACACATATGAACCCGCACACACACACACACACACACACATTCACACACACACACACACACACACACACACACACACACACACACACACACACACACACACACACACACACACACACACACACACACACACACACACACACACACACACACACACACACACACACACACACACATACACACAGTATTTTCTGGCAAAAACTCTTATCAAAAAGGAATTATGCATTATCAATCAGTAAAATGATTTAGAATCAATGTGCATGCGGCTCGCGCTCACACATACACACACACACACACGCACACACACACAGACACACACGTACACATTTACAAACACACACACACTCACACAAACATGTATTTTCTGGCAGAAACTCTATCAAAAATAGATAATTCATAATCAATGTGAAAAATGATTTGGAATCAATGTGCATGCATGCACCCGGGCTCACACACACAAACACACACACACACACACACACACACAAGCATGCATGCACGCTCACACACAAACACGCACACACACACACACACACGCACACACACACACACACACACACACACACACACACACACACACACACACACACACACACACACACACACACACACATACACATTGACATGCACTTCGAAAAGCAGCCGATGCTACAATAACCAAGTTGCTTTTTAATCTTCATTAAATTATTCACTTTTTTCAAACTTCCATTGTGAAAACTATAACTAATAACAATGAACGATTAAAAAAATAGACAAAACATGTCTATACATGTTCATAATTACCTGTTGATGGCGGCGAGAGGTTGCGCCAGGTTGTAGAGCATCGCTCGCGCCGGCAGTGGGAACGCGTTGGGGCTCAGCTGCACCATTCGAGCGTCGTCTCGTCGCGGTAGCGGAAACTGCACGGGAGGTCTGCGAAGTTCCGTGCTCGGCACCAAATGGCTCTCCGTCCTCTGCTCTAGCGCTTTTATAGCGTCTCTCCTCGAGAGCTCGATCACTGGCACTTCCCTTTTCAGGTCAAGGGCGTCGTGAGAGGCAGTTTCCTTGGCAACGCCGTTGATGATGATGATGGTCCCGTTGCTCGAGTTCTGCAGAGGGACGTCATCATCTGTCTCCTTAACCCCCTCTCCGGTGAAGTCCCCCGCCTCCCTCGAGTCTTCGTCAGCTTTGCATCCATTGAGTCTGGTGATGGAGTCCTCCTTCTCTCGAGGACTGGACGCCACGTCGGGACTCCCGGGACAAAGCTCTTGCTTCCGTTTTTCCATCATTTTCATCACCACGCGCACAAACCCACGAGCCCTAGATCCTGAAATAGGTCCGACAATTACGCCTTATGTTCGGATGGAAAAAAAGACAAACCGTTCCTGAACCCTATGATATCTTTCCTCGATTCCTCTACTCAAAATAGGCCTTAATAAAAAACACAGCAACGGATTGCCCACAACGAGGCCCACCAGAAATGATTCGTTAATCAATTTGACCAATGACCATCTAATTACCTAGGAATGGATGCATTGTTCCCCTCATAAGCCCCGCATGCAACGGATCTTGTAATAATTAGGCCTAGGCCTATATTGTGGTTTTCAACGAACGAAACGATGTCAACATCATGTAATGTCAGGTCCCGGGATGTGGAATGCCTCTCTCCTCTCGGACCGTTTGCAGGTTGCAGATTGCGGTGCAGCCTGTTTCTTCAGCGAAGGCGGTTTGGGTGTTCCCTTAAGTTCAACCGATTTGGAAAAGATAAGGTTTAGGGACCCCCCACGCCCCCCCTTTAAGATTAACAGAATGCCACACGTTTATAATGTTAAGTGGCCGTGCTTATATTGTCTTGCCTACTTTATGTTAAGAAATATACAATATGATTACGTTTAATATTCGAGTATTACCGATGACCTATAATAATGGAATCTATTGAATTGTTTGGGCTGAAAATGTTAATGTACACATAACGACCGTTAATGTGTGTAAAGTGAACTTGGCCCTGGACTGGCTGTAGGCTACTGGAATATACTCTCTCGATGGGAGCGTTATTGTTCCTCTGCAGCAACATTTGCTAAATGATGGATATTGGCAACAATAATGTGACATTGATTTAATACTGTTTATTAACGATAATTTACGTTCTCTGTCGAGAGATATAATATCATCCGTTAGCTTACTCCTATTGGCACTACAGTGGTGGTAAAAGCTGATATAATAAAGCTATGGATGCATTGAAGGTTCTTATCTGCGGTCCATTGTTGCAAATACAGGATAAATATTTTAGGTTTTATTTTTGGTCGAGGCCTGGTTGTGATGGGGTTTCAGAGAACATCAAAAGGTATGCTAATCATAGCCTATGTAATCGGTGTCCTATAAACACATATTTAGATCTAATTCTTTGTTATTACAGCCTGATATCTCCATCATATTACAAGACAATATAATATTTAAACAGACTTGAGGAAACCCACCAGCGCATTTTAATGCAGGACATTTTACAACAGGCCTGTGGCCCGTTATTTATCCTCAGAGTGAAATCCGTCCTATCGGACAATAACAGAACGAAAACAAAAATCCCACACAACGCGAATTAAATGTACGCATATTCACACCAAAATAAAAGCCCTCCCCCGGCGCTAAAAAATAAGAGAAATACGCGTTTCGCCCTTACCGTTCCTGCCGTGTTGTTGACGTTACTGTGTAAGTGGAGCCATTTTGTGAGTGGGTCATCCATATCTGAGCTTTCCCCCCCCCTCCGTGCCAGTGGTGGAACAGTGTGGAACAGTGTGTATGTGTGTGTGTGTATATATCTGCGTGTGTGTGTGTGTGTGGAGCTGGAAGTCACTCTGAGTTATTCCTCGCTGCATCAGTATGGGGAGCGGAACACAGGCCGCAATGTGGCCGGGCCAGATAAGAGTCGCGGCAGCGGCCTCTTCGTCCCGATAAGCCCCCCTAAACCCATTATTTATGAAATGATTCATTATTATTTGGCTGTCGTATGGGCTATACGGGCTTGTGGAGGGCAACGCATAAAAAAACGATAGGGAGGCAAACAGCAGCAGCAGCAGGCCCGTAACGGTGCGAGGTGCAGCTTGAGTTATATGGTGGAGGTGCTTTTTAATTTTTTGATGAAAGAAAGCAATAGCAAAAGGTTAATCTTTTTCGGCCTGTTATTTTTTCTTCATTTATTTTTTTTTTTTAACTAAAAGCTCTTAGCCTGTTCCACCATAGACAATGATGATAAAGGGCCGGTCATTATTTGAATACTATAAGGCTTCAATAGAATATGTAGCAGTCTATTGAAAGGTATTAGGCACTAGGTCAACGACAGCGAACATAACACGGATCTAATTATTGCCCTGTGGCATCAATGCACAGTGTGTAATTACAATACCTATTGTTATTATAATAGTCGCAGCTAATGGCTGATAAAAATCAGGCAGGTTTTCAAATTTATATTTTTAAAATCTGACCTATAGAGCGGAGATGGCAAAATACTGAAAAAGAAAAAAAAGATACATTGGCTTGTTGTGCTTGTATGGCTGGAGTCGATATGAGGTTGGGACTGGGCCCACTAATCCCCAGGGTCCGCAATGGGAGACATGGTTTAGACAGATAAATGCGTATCGGCCCAGCAGCATCAGATAAAGCGCTGGGAAGATCAACGGTGAGTCGCTATCACAGAACACTCAGGATCAGGCGGAACGGCCGCAGGTACCGGGGTCTCATCACGGATGGAAATCAGTCCGCTTTTTGTGGGATAAAGGGCCGTTTAAAATATATAGCCTACATTTAACTAGACGATCAGTTGAGACCACACAAGTGTCTTCAGATTACCTAATAGCCATTCAGGTTGTCAAACGAATAAAAGGTAGATATAGATAGGTCTAGGCTACTGTAAATATATATATATATATATATATATATATATATATATATATATATATATATATATATATATATATATAGATGCATTTATATTTACATTCAATGTACACAGATATATATATAGAAAGCTAGAGATAGGTAGATAGATAGATAGATAGATAGATAGATAGATAGATAGATAGATAGATAGATAGATAGATAGATAGATAGATAGATAGATAGATAGATACATACATACATACATACATACATACATACATACATACATGCATACATACATATATACAGACAGATAGATATATAGCTTATGATCCATCTTTAGACCTTTACATTTGGAACTACAACATGGGCTATTTCTACTTTGATGAGGAAAACCCTGGAACCTCACGACGGTTCCTCCCAGCTCACGACCACACGCCTCTCAGACGGCTACACTCACGACTCACGAGCCGCTCTCTGCATCCTGTGTGGTAACAAGGGAAATCGAAACCAACAACCGTGCCAAGATTTGGAGGAGTAGATTTTCGGTTGAAGTGGTTTCTTGACCACTTTTACAAATTATCTATCTGAGCGTGACACTTTCTGTTTTTTTTTTCTTTTCTTTGTGCAAATAAATGGCTGTTTTATGAAATTATTATATTTTTTTTTTTTGAAGAATCTCAAACATTCTCTTTTAGATACATTGGTAATTAGTAAATGGTAAATGTACATATCAAGCATTTTATATGTATAAACTATGGGCTAGATGCCAAGGTCTATTAGCCAACGTCAAATGGGTTGTCGTTATGTATGTGTTTGTGTGTGTGTCTATATGTGTGTGTGTGTGTGTGTGTGTGTGTGTGTGTGTGTGTGTGTGTGTGTGTGTGTGTGTGTGTGTGTCTGTGTGTGCGCGCGTATGTGTGTGCGTGTGTGCGCGCGTATGTGTGTGCGTGTGTCTGTGCCATGTGGACAGTATAGTGTGCTACTGTATTTTTCTTCTGTTTTCTTTTATTTATCTATTCAGGAATCATATGATCAGTGGCATCGTGCAAATAACATGTTTTTTCATCATCTTTGCTTAAACAATTATTTATTACGAACAACAATGTAATTGTGCATCGTAACCACGTGATTGCAACAACAAAAGTACACAAACAGAGTGGGTGCTGTAAGTGCCAATACATAGCATATTTTCTGGATTGTGCAACAGAACATTATTAAACATATAAAAATTATCACATGGATCGAACCATTATGGAAGCTGAACTAGCAAACGTCCAACATTGCGTATTGCAACATAGACTTTGGATTATCCTGTATCAGTGGATGTAACACGCACACAAAAGTCATGTTAGACTTTCATCCTCTTTTCACAGGTCCTGCTTCCTGTCACATCGTTGAGAGGGGCTTGGGGGGGGGGGGGGGGGGGGGGGGGGGGGCAGGTTGGTGTAGTGGTGAGGTGGGCCAAAAGATTTTGCTTCTGATCCCCATCGTACACAGCCTGCCTGTAGTGGACATCATTGAGCAAGAGGCCTAAACAGTACCTTATCTCAATGCACTGTATGTGTCTGCTAAAATAACTGTTATAATGACTAAGGTTGGCTTTTCATTGATTTCAATGCTAAATATTGCAATTAAACCCATTTTAATTTGCCCACAGAGAAAGGGCACTCAGTTGAGAAGTCACTCAGTTGCAAACTTTCCATGGCTTCTGTGACAAACGTTAGAATCCCACTCTATTATAATAAAACCCATAGAATCTAAATAAACCACACTGACTCATGGACAGAGGCCTGTCCAGACTTGTTTTAATAGGGGTCCAGGAGTGGCCCACAATAACACAGGGAGGGAGGGGGGTCCCGACCACAACACTGTAGCTCTGTAGAGCAGTGTGGAAAACCTATCCAAACAACTGTATTGGTTTTCCTGCGCTACAGCGCTTCTGTTATTGTATTGTGCAATAGTCCAATCCGTTCGCCGCAGCGGGTTCATTATCCAAGATTCAACGGTTCCTGCGCCTGGACTCTGATTGACGGGTTAAGATCCTATCAACGACCACCGTTAGAAGGGGGGCGCACATGCGGTGCCAAATCTGCCACCACCTATTCTGGACCGGGGGGAGGGGGGGGCGAGGCGTGTGCCACCCCAGCCTCTTGTCCCCCCCCCCCTACCCCCCCTGTGGACCCTTCCCCGCCCCTGTCACCCCTCATAACGTCACCGGCCGGTGACGTTGCGAGCGGCCCGGCGCTGTGGTCCTCCCCCTTCCCGCCCTACGGGGCGTGTCCCGCGGTGGGCTTGGGTTTGAGGGGCGGGCCGCCGCGGCGGCAGGGCATGACGCGCAGGCAGGCGGTGCTCTCGCCGCGGGTCATGAGGCGGGTCACCTGGTCCAGGGTCAGCCCCGCCACCGGCTCGCCGTTCACCTGCAGGATCTCGTCGCCCACGCCCAGGAGCCCCGCGTAGGGCCCGTCCACGCCCGCCACGCTGCTGCCGCTGCTGCTGCTGTTGCTGCCCACCTTCTCGATGTACACGCCTGCAGGGGGGGGGGGGGGGGAGGGTATTTGGGTGTGTGGGGTGTGTTGGGGGGGGGGGGGGGTGGGATGTGTGTGTGTTTGTGTGGGGGAGTTGTGGGTGTGTGTGTGCGTGCGTGCGTGTGTGTGGGTGTGTTCGTTTGTGTGTTAGGGTGGGTTTGGGGGGAGGGGGGTGGGTATTGGTATGTGTGTGTGTGTGTGTTGGTGTGTGTGTGTGTGTGTGTGTGTGTGTGTGCGTGCGTGCGTCCGTGGGTGTGTGTGTGTGTGTGTGTGTGTGTGTGTGTGTGAATAGGGGAGTGGATGAAGGAAGTAGGACGGGATTTTAGGGGTGGAAAAACAAAAGAAGATGAGAAAAGAGGCTCGATGCCAATGCTGTTATTTCCTGTACATGTTTTTTTTTATTTCGCCATCATGCTTATGGAGTCAAGCCACGGCAATCTGGTGACTCAACCACTTTATTGGTTTAAGCTCGTCGTTGTGACTATAAGATTGTATAACCTGATGGTTTTTGGTATATGTGGTTTTACATGTCTTTTGTATTTGGCTGTACGCTGACTGTGATGGTGCCCAGTCATACTACAGCACACATACTAGCGCAGATTAAAAATATACTACAGCAATAAATATTATCAGCAGCAATAAACCGAAACAGAATTCAAGAGCCTACCTGTGTTCGCTCGGCCCTTGCCTCTGGAGATGAGGAAGCCGAAGGGCTCGTTGGGGGGTCTGGTGAGCTCCAGCAGGAGGGTCCCGTCGGGGGAGGCCTGGGCCACCTTACCGACGGGACGCACCGTCCTGGAGGTGACCGGCACCTCCTCCACGCTCAGACCCCGACGCAGCTCCACCTGCGGGCTCGCAGGACTGTCGGAACAGAAGGAATGCAGTTAGGAACATTTATTTAATTGGTTTAATTTGGTTTATGACTGTGTAATGGAAGACACATGTTCTACCTGGGTGCCAGGCCTTTTGGTATCTGCACTTCTCCCAGTGTAGTCGACCGTTCAGTTCTTTTCTCGAGACTCTGCACGGAGGAGGCCTTACGCAGCTGGGCCAATGGCAACACCTAGTGGCGGGACATTGGTATTACATCCACCCAAATGCTTAACCTATGCGATGTGAATAGTGTAATAATCCGTAAATAATCATTTAGCATTTAGCATTAGGCAGCCCACCCCAGGTAATGATAACATTTATACGAGAGGAAAATCCATTATTTATGTAAATAAGCATTTTAAAAGGGATACATTTATTAAATAGAGTATATATATAATAATACTTATTTTCAAAAGTAACTAGAAAATGGACTTAAAAAAAGTATATATTTGTACACGATATGTTTGTGATTATAGTTTCTTAATATTGCATGCATTTACAATTCAAATCATATTTTTAAATGTATTATATATATATAATACAATGCAAATCAACTGACACCATGACACACACAGAGACACACACACACACACACACACACACACACACACACACACACACACACACACACACACACACACACACCCCCCCTACCGTGGAGTGCAGGCTCTGCAGCGAGGGGGTCCTTTGGAGGCGGCCGGGGGCCGGGAGTCGGCGCGTGGGGCTTGGGGAGGGGGAGCCTGGGGCCCCGCGGGGGTCCGCCGGCAGGCTGAGCTGCTCCATGCTGCTGGAGCGCCGGCCCTTCACCAGCTTGCCCACGCTGTTCAGCCCGATGGAGGAGAAGAAGCGCCGCAGGGACAGCTTGGACCGGCCGTCTCGCTCCGCCGCCACTTTGCTACAAACACGCAGGATTGTGGACAAGTGTTGCAAACTAGCACGTGTGCGAAAACACTCAAACACCGCATCTGGTTTGTCCAATGTAATTGCTGTGTCCACATCGAATAAACAATAATAATATATAATAAATAATAAGTAATAATTGAAATAAAAATAATTTATTTCGATTGATCCGTTGACGTGGCTAGGTAGATGGAGACACGTGCACACTACGGCCGTTTTAATCGCAAGGATCTGATAGATATCTAATACCCGGAGTTCACCAGCAGAGGGCAGCATTTAATAAAATGACAAATAACTTCAAGAGGAAATGTCTGAAACCTCTTACAACTAAGCAATTAGCTTTAGGCAGCAGCCCACCCCAGGTAACGACACAATTGATATGAGAGAAAAATATGCATTATTTATGTTAATAAGGATTTTAAAGGGGATACATTTATAACGTGCGCAGCTGGGCCAATGGCAACACCTAGTGGCGGAACGTTGGTGGTCACTGGTTTGCTTTGAGTGTGAGGGTTAAAGAATTAGGTGTAAGTGAATAGCAGGAGTGCATTTGGCATTGGTTACGACAGCGTCCTATTGGTTCAGGCTCACCGTGGCGACGGCGTGTCCACGAACGCATCCCATTGGGCCTCGGCCTTCAGATGCTCCGCCCTCAGCAGCTCCGCCCGGAGGTCCTCTGCCCGCGATAGGGCCATGCAACGGGGGCTGGGACGGCCCTCGCACCCGGGGTCTCCGCCCTGGGACATACCTGCAGAGGGAGAGAGAGAGAGAGAGAGAGAGAGAGAGAGAGAGAGAGAGAGAGAGAGTAGAGAGAGAGAGAGAGAGAGAGAGAGAGAGAGAGAGAGAGAGAGGGAGAGAGATAGAGAGAGAAAGAGAGGGATAAACGACATGCCAGGCAATTAAAAGTTTTAAAAGATTGTACTTTTCTATTTATTCTTTATTTCTCTATGTTACAGACTATTGACACGGATTAGTTCAATATTTTTTTCCTTCTCTCTTTTTATTATGGACTATTAACTCTTCTGGCTTTACTGAACTGATTACAGGATTCTTTAAATCCCGAACCCAGCCCTGAGCAGAGGAAATCATTTTTCTGCTACTTCACCATTGTTGGGATTAATTTGGAAAACTTTGATCCCATGGGCTGCATTTTTTTTCTAATAATACATATAAGACTGAGAGGTAACAAGCTTTTGCAGAGTGGATTCAAATCTATAGTCGGATCTGGTCTAGAGGGTTCAAAACGTTAGCAGTGGATTAAATAGTGTCCAGTAGTGAATCTGCAAAAAAACAACACATAAAAATGGAGATCTGTATTTCGCTGAGCTCCAGACTATATAGAACCCAAGCTGAACTTCAGCTTGTTTGCTTACTGCTGTATCATTTCCTTTGAAGGACAATTCAGCGCCCGTCCACCATGCCAGGCTACAATAGTATTAGGTTACTTCTTTCAGTTTTACTATGCTAATGCTAAGGCCAATTTGTGGTCATTGAGAGGTTGTGTTCATTCTTGTACCCATTTCTGCTATGTTTGTGTTGATGCCTGCTGTCTTTGTTGTTGTATGTCTGTAAATTGCTGAGCGTTTTTTGTCTTGTAATGTACTTTTAGGACCCCCTCGAAAACGAGAGGATTCCTCTCAAGGGGTTTATCCTACGCAAATACAATTTCTGAAAAAAATTAATAAATAACCACATGCCGGACAACATGTTATCCATATCGACTCATGGTCTCACTCATCAACACACCTGGACCATCCGGAGTGACGTCCCAGAGGTCAGCAGGCGGCAGGTCGGGGCCGATCCTGGCTGAGGAGTACTTAAGGCTGGAGGGTCTTATGCAGGGCACCAGGCTCCCTGCGCCGGGGCCCCCCTGCGGCGGAGGGCCCTCCCTCCTGGCCTCCGCCGTCTCCAGGGGGTCTGCGCTCTGGGGGCCGCAGCCCTCGGCCCCCGCCTGACTCGCTGCCCCCTGGGACTGCGCCGCGGCCAGGCCGCGGTTCTTCGAGCTCGACTTCAGCGCAGACTTGATGGGCAAGGGGGGCCCCTGTGGCTCGCCGGGGCCCCCGGGTGCCTCGCAGACACGGAGCTCCAGATCCACGGGGCTCCCGGGCGCGAAGGACACCGCCCTGCGCGCCAGGGTCCGGTTCCTGGGGTTGGAGTTGCGTCGGTGCACCCACGAGGCGCCGTAGGGGCCGTTGCCGGCCTCCAGGCGGCTCTGGCCCTTGAGGCTCCGCCTCCTCAGCTTGCCGAAGCCCGAGCTGCTCCAGCCGCCGTCGCCCTCCTTGTTCTCCCCCAAAATGAACGCCCCGGCGAAGGTGACCGTCAGCGGCTGC
>NC_079419.1:7447399-7477399 GCF_026213295.1 Gadus chalcogrammus | reverse complement strand
TGCGTCCCGCTTGCTGTCAACACCGCTGAGGAAGTCCAGCATCCCGGAGCCGGACACGGACCAAGGCCCGGATAACTCCGCCCCCTTGGCCGGGACCCCGGGTTTGAGTGAGACTTGCCATTGGAGCTGTCCAGTTTGGTCCTGCTTTGCCTGGACATCTGTGTTCGTCGGCTCTCGAAACTTCTCCCGCCCTCGCTGCTTCCGCTGCGTGACTGTTTTCACCTTGGTCTGCAGCACGTGCGCAGCAGAAGTGGTGGGAAGGGAAGTGCAAGCAGAGCTGAAAGAGAGAGGTGGTGGCGGGAACGACGGGAACGGCTCTAGCGAGGGAGCGGAAAGAAAGCTCCAGTTCTTGTTGATGCCATGTGGTGGAGGGAAAATAATAGGAACAGATTGGTTTTGAATCTTATCCACCAACTCTTCTTTCTCCATTGGCTGATCGAGCAAAGAAAAATAAATACACTCGATTGATTCGAAATCAATGATTGAATGTCACTCAGCGGACTCAGTTGACGACAGGCATAGTCTCTCTCCGTAGGTAGAGCAATCGAGGGCATTTCCAAAGTGGACTGAGTCACGTTGCCTCATCCAATCATTACTCTAGAACGCATAGGATAATCCTCTGGCTTGAGCTTCTTCTTGCATGCAACTGAACCAGAGAAATGTGCGACTGGGAAATAGATATGACAACATGTTGTGTTGCTTGATTAATAAACGTATGCGTTAAAGACTAGGATAGTACCTGCAAAAGACCTCGATAATGATTCATTATTGAATCACAATCAACAATTGTTTAAATGATAGGCTAACTGTAATCAATGAGGATTTCAGATAAAGCGTTTCAATAGCGAGGGTAAAAAGCCTGCCTATGATTTATTTGATTTAAATCCTTACAACGCATTAAAGTGAAAGAGACGCACATTTCACTACACAATGACAACAAACAACGGAGAGAACGTGGTCAAAATCACGTGTAAACGAGATGCAAAATAATAACAAAACACATTGAGTCGAAGTAACCTACCTGGACTAGGAATGCATACAAAATCCTTCTTTGAGACAAAATTATCGGTCTGAAAATGAAAAGTTATTGAGTTATCAGCAGATAGCTGCAACGCATCCTCAGAGCGCTAATCCGAGAAGATGTGCACGACACCGGGGTGACGTTTCCCCCTCCCCTGGAAAGAGAAGTCACAAAACACGCTGCATCCCCAGTGTGTTTTTGTTTATGAAACATGAGCGCACTGCTACGAGTCAAATTCGAGCCAAGCGACTCGACGAGCTCTCCAACATGATTGGTCCGTAATCCCTTCAGAAACCAGAGGGATTAGGCAAAAATGAAAAATGCGAAAAAAGTGCTTGCTTTAATTAAATTCTCCTACTGGCCGAGGATCTGTGCTGAACTGACTACCGACAACTGAGTGGACGTATGTTGATCACTTGTAGTATGTGGTATATTCGGAGGGCATAATGCACTGTTCTGCAGTTAAAGATGTCAAATATTTCAAACACACACACGCGCAAGCGCACACACACACACACACACACACACACACACACACACACAAACACACACACACACACACACACACACACACACACACCACACACACACACACACAAACACACGTACACCACAACCTCCTCCCCCCAACCCCCACCCCCAAACATACCCCCCCCACACACACACACCAAAAAACACACGCCTCACAGTGACGGTCGATTTTACATTGCAAGTACATTTTTCCGCCACTGGATGGCGCTGTGAATACATTGCACACACACACACACACCCGCGCGCGCGCACACACGTACCAACCCCACACTCACGCGCGCAGCTCTCAGCTAGCTGTAACCGGCTAGCGAGCCCGTTGTCGAGTTGACACCCTCCCCAAACCTCAGCAGCACCAAAGCTGCATAGTCGACATGGCGACTAAGAAAATACAGCATCACATTGCTAAAGAAAGATGAAAATCTTCCAAGTTTTTTGGAACGAGTGAGTAATCTGACCCGCAAAACCTACGATTTCGTGAGCGGTGTGATTTGTGATCGCTGGATAGTTCGCTGTGGTTACGTTTTGGATGTATAATGGCTATGTAGCGAGCTAGCTAACGAGCTAGCCTGTGCTCCACTGTACTCCGGGGAGGAGCTGCTAGCCCAGTGTGTCTGTCATTTTTTAGTTATCTTATAACGGAACACCCCAGCGTTGTAGTATTTGCGATATTCCCACTTTCACAATGTGTGTCGTTATAATATTTACACCATAGCTGCCCTGGCTACAGCAATGATTGTAGAATTGCGTTACATAATCTCGTCGTTTCACTCCCCACAGCCGCTATATTATCACCGGCAGGTCTTGTGTTGTGGGCCAGTCATGGGCACACGATGTGGGCGAGTTACCCCACTGCTTTGATTATGGTGTGTAGGAACGACCAATACGTTAGCACGGAACAACGTGTTCAGTTTCAATCCAACGTCGCTGCCCGTGGTTTCTAACTCGCCGCCCGTAGCCTGCTAATACGGCTTGTGTTTTCACCTAGCGAGCTACCGCTACCTCGGCTAGCATGCTGGGATTCGGTGTTTGTTTTGTACGGGACAAAGTTATTATTAACTGCACCGTAGCCCTGTTTCCTAGTCGGTCTCCCGAGGAATAGCATGTTTAATGGTTAATAAAAAGTCACGATATAGATAAAGCCCGTTCGTTTGTGTTTCAGAAACGTGTTGCTCTACATAAGTAGCCGACGTTCCCTCATAGATGAAGTTAGCGCTGAAGCGCTTGCTAACGGCTAGCCTCTCCGAGACCCTTTGTCCATTCTGGTAGCGTCGACCAACTCACCACAGTAGGCCACACAGTATGTTTTGGTCTTTATCATTGAGGTGACCAGTCACGCTAAGACCCAACTTTTTGAAGTCGCTTTATTGTTGCACATTGTCTCCACCCGTTCCTAGGCCCGTGTTCCTAACACGCATAGACGCCCTTATAACTCCTTATAGCATGCCTGCTGCAATCTCTAGTGTTACTGTTCATTTGTGTTGGTGTTTACTTTCAAGTTGTAAAACATTGCCGTAACATACAATTTTATAAAATGCTTCAAATAATTTTAAACCATTTGTAAAGTGTATTATGTGTATATATCCAAATTCTTATGGTATTTTTCCTATTTTTTCTCTTTGCAGCATTCGTCATGTGATGTGATCTAATATCCACAATGTGTGAGGACATTTGAGAACGATTGAGTTCGGAAGAAGTTTTTCTTGATTCCAGTGGAATCTTCCATATATTATTTTATTTTTCCTCTGTGTATAAATACAGACACAGCCGGCTAAATCCAGCCCCCCCCCCCAAATCCCTAACAGTCACACCCATCACTATTTAACCATGCCAGTTCAAGCCCCACAATGGACGGAGTTCCTGCTGTGCCCGATCTGCACGCAGACTTTTGAAGAGACGGTTCGTCGGCCTATTAGTTTGGGCTGTGGACATACTGTCTGCAAGATGTGCCTGAATAAACTGCACCGGAAGGCCTGTCCATTTGACCAGACAGCCATCAGCACAGACATCGAGCAGCTACCTGTTAACACAGCACTGCTTCAGCTGGTGGGAGGACAGGTAAGATGTTTTCTTTTAGTTTCTAATGAATCACAAAGGGATACAGTGGTTCTATTTCATAGTAACACATTCTACATGAATGGAATTGCATGCTTGTTTGAGGCCATATTGTTACAGTGATATTTTTTATTTTACACGGGTGTTTTTGGTCATTCCAGTTCCTACAAAGGCTACATTGTGTTGTATAAAAAGAGCTGAGCCTTGATGAGTCATTCTGCAATTATGGGCAATCCTTTAGTTGAATTGTATTGGTTCCACTGGCTCAAGGTAGTGTGTTGCAAGTTGGTGTGCAATCAGTAGAGCTGGATGCTGTGGGCAGTGTAAACCTGTGGGCACAGCTTATATGGGTGTGGTACATCCAATAGTCAGTGGCTTACAATGTCATAGATGCAGGGCAGAAGTTGGCACCTGACTGGATGAATGGGAAGTCACGCCAGTCAATTGTGTTTATTTTATTTGCGGTTGGTTGTTTATAAATCTCATCAAAGAACATTGCAACATATTGTGTTGTTTTTTTTGGGGTGTACCGCAGCCAATGTTGCCTGTTTTTATTATTATTATCCGAAAGCATTAATTGTAAGTTTTGTTAAGGGCCTAAAGGGCCTAAACCCCTTTCACTGTCATACTACAAAATATGATCTGTGTGAATCGAGATAGAAATATGACATCATAATAACGCTAACCCTAACACGATACAAGACTGTATTATACAACCTTATAACGATATTGGATGAATACGGCCTGACCCAGGGGTTCGGTCATAAAATAAACAAAAAAAACGTTACTATTGCTAAATATTATATCAACCCAATGAAAAGTGAACCATAGCCATCAGGTTAATAACACTGGTCGGACCGAGCAGCGCACTACTTGATGCTCAAGCCCCTGTGTGTTTTCGACTGTGACCTCAGGTTCCTAAGGCCCAGCCAGTCGCCTTGATCACCAGTCCGGAGGACTCTCAGCACTATGAGGAGGCCAGACAATGTGTGGAGGAGCTGGCCCTCTACCTTAAGCCCCTCAGCAACACCAGAGGTACACCCGCATACACACACACACTGCATCATAAAGTCTGTTCCTCTTTTCACCTGCGTTTTCTGCTCTAGCCGTTTGGAAAAGGTCCCGCGGTAGTGTGAATGTTTATTGGTACAAATGTTAATTTGTATGAAACCCTACCTTTGGCTGTATGTATTACATGTTTATTAAGTGCTTTTGTATTAATTGGTAAATCTTAATAGGAAGTTCTCTTAAGCTTATTCTAGCAGGCATTCACTCTTATCATGCTTTATTTAAAAAGGCTCACTTGTTTATTTTAAACATTTATGGTGGCCTATGCATTTTTTAAAAACAATTATAAGCAATGACAGATGTTATCCAGCACCACATCAATCAATACGTACATTGTGATGTCCTAAAGGACCCCACTCCCGGTCTTGCTAACACCCCTTACCCGCGTCCCTTTGACGCGCCCTCCAGGGGTGGGTCTGAGCAGCACCGCCCAGAGCATGCTGAGCAGGCCGATGCAGCGGAAGCTGGTCACCCTGGTGCACTGTCAGCTGGTGGAGGAGGAGGGCCGCGTCAGGGCCATGCGAGCGGCCCGCTCCCTGGGCGAGCGCACCGTCACCGAGCTCATCCTGCAGCACCAGAACCCCCAGCAGCTCTCCTCCAACCTGTGGGCTGCCGTCCGTGCCAGAGGCTGCCAGTTCCTGGGCCCAGGTAGCCTAGCGCCCGTTGAAATGTCCACTGAACCGTTGGGTACAAGTCAATACCACCGAGAACCCTAACGGCAGTTACAACCGTTCCCCGCCCCCCCCCCCCCTTCAATATTTCTAGTGCCCACTGAAGCGGGTGACTCACTGTGTTGCTCTCCCTGAGGGGAAATAATTGCCATGCAAGTTAAAGTCCTGCTGCGATTTCATAGCCACATATCGCAGTCGAAAAAGGATCCAGCACCATTGTTGAACACACATCAGCTTGTGAACTGCTTTGTTTATGTAATTTATGCACCATTTAAGGACTCTCATAACTGATAAAAAGGCCTGGATTCAATTTTTTCAAAATCCTTTTGCTGTCTTATTTGTGCCAACGTCTGAATAGTTGTCCATTTCACCCTGATATTGTGTGACGTGAGGCCCCTTGTTGCTTACGTTTCTCTGGGGGTTTGTCATGCAGCCATGCAGGAGGAGGCTCTCAAGCTGGTTCTGCTCGCTCTGGAGGACGGCTCGGCTCTGTCCAGGAAGGTGCTGGTCCTGTTTGTGGTCCGAGGCGGGTGGAGCCCCGCTTCCCAGGCGTCCAGAAGACCAGCATCGGCAAAGTGTGGTTCAGCTCCTCTACCTAACACGGGCCTCCTGCTTCAAGGTAAGGAACAAAGCGGAGCGCCGCCGCCTTTCATTTGTTTCAACCGTCTGTCAAAGTGGCTTCAGGTTAGAGGCTCCCCTCGATGGGGCTTTCTAAGTCTTATCTCGAACGCCGGTTCAAGAGGTAACCATTAACCCTGCTGCGTCGAGACCCCAATCAAATCATAAAAAACCGACGGCGGTCAACGACATCAAACGCCACGAGGGCATGCCAAAATCTGAGCGCACCGTGTGATAGTGTGGGCAAAAAACCCCCGTGTTTACTTTCACTTCCCCGCCGCACCACCTAGGTGACCAAGCGCGACGAGGACTCGTCCCTCATGCAGCTGAAGGAGGAGTTTCGTACGTACGAGGCCCTGCGACGTGAGCATGACTCCCAGATTGTGCAGATCGCCATGGAAGGGGGTCTGCGCATCGCCCCCGACCAATGGTCCTCGCTGCTCTACGGAGACCAGTCCCACAAGTCCCACATGCAGTCCATCATCGATAAGGTAAGAAGAGTCTGTTTCCATTGGCGTTTTTTTTTAATCTGGGTGGGGCTTGTGTGTCCTTTGTGTCACCGTACCTTTTTGTTCCGAGTATGTATTAATCACTTCATGTAGTTCTCAGCCACAAACATAACCAATGAACGCATTTCCTGTTTGTGTGTTTGTGTCACAGTTGCAGACCCCGGCCTCCTTCGCCCAGAGTGTCCAGGAGCTGACCATTGCGCTCCAAAGGACAGGAGACCCAGCCAACCTGAACAGGCTGAGGCCCCATCTGGAACTACTGGCAAATATTGACCCCAGCCCTGGTAAGATACACCATAGG
Source organism: Gadus chalcogrammus (assembly GCF_026213295.1). Taxonomy (NCBI): domain Eukaryota; kingdom Metazoa; phylum Chordata; class Actinopteri; order Gadiformes; family Gadidae; genus Gadus; species Gadus chalcogrammus. Next base: position 7,470,628 of record NC_079419.1, on the reverse strand, counting down.
CCTGCTTAATGTATCCGCAGTCTAAACTCCAATCGCTTCTGTAAGTGAGATTGAAGAGTTGTGAAGAGAGCAGGATTTTGAAACTGAACATCCAAAGAAATGCCTCCTCCCTCCCTTAAATTCCCCACCATTGTGAGGTGTTGTGACAGGCAAGTTGGACTCCGTTAACCAATGATGGAAGAGAGCCAATCGTCTAAAATCTAAATTGTCTCATGACGAGGCTGGTATAGTCATCCGTGGGAAGGCATGTTTACAGTAGTGTTATTCTGCTGCTCCATGTTATTTAATCCAAATCCAATTAAAACCAAGCTTTGAGGAGTTAGGCAGAGATTCCTGATGAATATCTAAACCGGATTGCCTGATTATCCCAAAACTGGTTGCTAATTATTGTGTTAACCTCGTCTCGTTTTTAGGGATGGGGATCGAAACCCGGTTCTATCGAGGACCCGGTTCCACTTTTTTCAAAACCCGAAAATCCTTAACGTTTGGGCTTATCGATACCATTATCGAGTCCTGTCGTTTATTTATTATTTTTGTCCCGTAGGTCCTGTAACTTAATGTTGTGTCCCTCGAGTCGCGTCACGGCATTTAAATCAAATCAATCCAATCACTGCGCCATGTCCACCAATGTTTTTGAATGGAATTGTAAGGAAACGGGTATTACAAAGTCAAACAAGTGAAGTCTGGCACTTAACTTTGCTCGCGAGAATGGCTGAACGGGCAAAAATCCTTTATTCTAAAGGGGGAACACAACCTCAATAATAGCCAAGCACATTAGCATTGTGCATCAAATAAAGGCCAAATGCAGTACCTTCGACTGTCTCCGAGTTGAAAAGACTCCTCCTGTCCCCTCCATCTCCTCTAGTACCACAGACAGGCCCGTCTTAATCATCCACTCAAAGTACGAGCACTGCACACACAGACATTGTCGCTAGTCCCGTCAGTTAAATATAGTAATCCAATTGTGAAATCTGTGTTGTAATCAGCAACATACAAAATAGTTATCTTAATCGATATCAATAATTATTAAGGATCCCCATCCCTACTCGTCTTACAAATCCCTACTCGTCTTACAAAACCGTTCCACTGCTTTTTTGACTGAACTAAATTTCAAGAAATCTAATTTTTAATACTCCAGCAACAAAATATTCATACATTTTCAAGTGTCGTGGTTTCAGAGGAGTTTTTTTCTTTTTTAGTATTGATTAGGTTACCTTGAAGAACAAAGTGCTTGCAAATAGATATTTTTTTTTTTTACATTAACTTGCATGGTATGTTTCATAATTTTGCTTTGGATTGGATGCAATAATTCTAATATTGATTCAGAGTTTGCCATTAAAGAGTCGGTCTTAATATATAATGTGTTTTAAATTAGATGACTATATGTAACAGTTGGGAGAATATAATTCAACATTCAAATAAATGATGGTGTTATGGTGTACCAGAGTACGGGTACCATCATGCACTGGTTGTTAAAATAGTCAGTACAAGTCTGTAAACTACTCCTTTTAGAAGTCAAATTCATATTTAATTGATATATAGCCCTATAAACTATCTTTAAATAAATGTAACCTTTTGACTTGTCAGGCGTTTGCTATGGTTTCCTAGGCTGTTTTCAAACCGATTTTGAGGGGAGGCCCAATGCTGCTATAATTAGACCCGATTCAGTGAAGCAAATATGAAAGAAAAGAGATAGAGAACAAAAACAAATTCCTGCGATCCTAATAGGGTAGTTTCACCCCATAATGGTCGTTGGAATTTATTTTCTCAAATAAACGTAAATATCTAGAAACCAGTATGTAAATAGAATATTTCTCAAATCTTTCTTGTTGGAGGAAAGCCCAGGCGGGGGCCCTCCTTGTCGTGGCAGGTTTCACTCCCATCCTCCCCCCTCAGCCGCCTGCATGCCTGTGGATACCGTGCTGCCTTTCTAATGAACGTATTGGTCTGCAGACGCCCCTCCTCCAACGTGGGAGCAGCTGGAGAAGGGTCTGGTGGCGGTGAAGACGGTGGTGCACGGCCTGGTGGACTTCATCCAGAACCACAGCAAGAAAGGAGCGGACCCACAGCAGGTGAGCCCACACGTCACAGTACAGCTAGCGGTCCCCGTGTGGAGAGACTCCTAGGGAGGGACCTGATGCAGCGTTTTTGCACTGTCCCCTGAAAGTCGATGATTCGAATCATCAGTCTTTATTGCTACATTTTCTCTAGGAGCGCAGTCAGTGTGGCGACACAGCGCTGTGTATTCTTTCGGGCTCAATAAATGCAATCAGATCGTGAGCACGGGGCTCATATAGTGGATTACCCACTAGCCTATACATGAGCCCCGTGTTCATTATCGGACCGCATTATGGGCAGGAGCCTAATTAAAACCCGACAGGAATAAGTTGGCTACCTTTCCGACGAGTTTGATTGACTGAAAACGGTTCAGGTGAGAACGTAAAGAGCGCAACGCGCAAGCATATATTAAAGGCCTATAGCCTACCAAAACTGAGTGTTAATAGAAAGAAAACTCATTTTTTAACCCTCCAAAAGACCTGCCCTGCACGGCCGCCGAATAGTCGAATCTCTGGACTGAAAAGGCAGATCTGATTAGACTCAGAAAATTCAGAGCCGGGGACAGCCCTAATTTTTAAAAATGTTTATTTAGTTTAAAATAATTCTTTAGCCTATTCTAAAACCTTGTTTGAATGTTATAGTAGCCTAGGCCTACCCCTAGGCCATCCAACCTGGTTAATCTTTTTGCAATCAATTCCATTTTGAATAAACGAACAGTGCAGTTACATGCTTTGTCCTAGTTGCATAATTTATTAGATAATTCTTAACAGATTTCTGTAGTTAAAAGAACTCCGAATTGTATTTGAGAATGTCAGATACAACAGCCCATGTATTAAAAATAATGTTGGGTTGAAATCGGGCTCGGGTTCTTAATTACAGTTAATGTTTTGGGCCGGGCTCGGACAGAACGTGGGTCGGGCTTGATTTTCTGGGCCCAATCTATGCTCTATTCCCCTACCACGGGTCCACGATGAGCAGGTACCATGGCATGGGACGAGATATCGTAGAATCCATATAAACATAACTCGCTGATTGAGATTAGGAGGGTGACTAATTGTTCAAGCGACTTGTTATCTTTACGTGATCGATTTGTCAACATGTTTTGGGCCCATGTGCCATGTGGATACCTGGAGTCTGTGTAGTCCATGTGTTTGAGTCTCTACCTCTCCCTCTTTGTCGCAGCCTCCCCAGCACAGTAAGTACAAGACGTACATGTGTCGCGACATGAAGCAGAAGGGGGGCTGTCCCCGCGGAGCGAGCTGCACCTTCGCCCACTCTCAGGAAGAGCTCGAGAAGTGAGTACACACACAGACGCACCCTCTCTCTCTCTCACACACACACACACACACACACACACACACACACACACACACACACACACACACACACACACACACACACACACACACACACACACACACACACACACACACACACACACACACACACACACACAGCTAGCTCCGAACACTCTTTGGGCTGTGGTGATTTGGTGTGATAATGACTTATCGCTCACCATCACCGAAGAGAAGCACCCACCTTCCTCTTAAGGTGCTGTGCTTAACGTTTAGGATTGAATGAGCTGCCATCATAATAAATCAGTCCACAAATTATGCAAGGTTATTATGTAACGCTTCCAACCCACAGGGGTTGAGCATCCACTAATGGGAAATAGATATCATTGTACAATAATAACTAATCTGATAACTCCTCTCCAGGTACCGCAAGATGAACAAGCGCCTTGCGGCTCGTCTCCCCGGCTCGGGGGGGCTGATGGCGGACGACGGTCTCCCCATGGACGTGGCGGTCACGCGGAAGCCGTCCCCCCTCCCCAACGGCAGCGCCCTGGGGCCCTCCATGCCCCAGCTGGTGGCCCGCGGCACCGAGGCCTACGACCTGCTGCGCAAGCCCCTCAAGATGGACGGGGGTAGTGCCCCCGGCTCGCCGCCCGACCCGTGAGTCCGCCGTGTCTCGTTCCCGTCTTAGCTTGTCTCTGGTTGTAGACGCAGGCCTCTGGCTTAGTTATGGTTTCCACGTCGACACAACGCAAGGGGGTTTGCGGAACCTCCTTACGTCCACCGCAAGGGCCGGACGTGTGCCTCCCAAAAATTGTAACCTTCCGTCGAGGCGACGCAGCAGCGAGGGCTGTGATTGGTCCGCCGACTAAAACCCGACGCAGAACCAAAACAGGTTCACGCATGCGTCAATGTGTCTGAGTGGTCTTTGCGTTGTGTTGACGTGGTAACAGAGCTGAGCCTTGGTCGTGTGTAGTGGTATATATGTGCGGTTGCATTGTCCATTTTGTGAGACGAGACTGTCATTTAACTATATCTAGTATTATGGGGTAGGAAGAAGGCCTCTACCACTAATGTACACTAAATGTGGTTTGGCAGCAGGAAGTGGTTTGGGTCGGTGACGAATCGGCGCGTTGCTCGACTGCAGAGGCCACCGTGATGTGCTGCCTGGCCTCCCTTGGAGTCTCACCGGGGTATTTCTTTGGTCCTAGGCACGACGGCATGGGGAAGCCCGGCATGTCTCTTCCACCCCACCCCATGGCCCACGGCAGGCTCCCGGCGGACCACCTGTCCGGGGTGAAGCAGATGCCCGTGGTTCCCCGGGGCTCGCCCATGTACCCCCCTCAGCAGCAGCAGCAGCAGATGGCCGAGATGTACTACCCGGACACGCGCCCGCCGCCCTCCTCCTCGCAGTACGAGTCCTCGCAGTACCCCACAGGTAGCGCCCCCCCCGTCCTCTTGTCCCGTCTGGGCAGTTCTTTCTGAGTCCTTTTGTGGGGCGGCAGTACCTCAGGTTGCTGGAGTGTCGAGGTGTCCCTGAGCAAGACGCCTCAGCCTCACTGCCCCTGACGGAGCTGGCCGTCGCCCTGTGTGGTCGACTCCGCCATCGGCGTGTCAATGTGTGCATAAATGGTTGAAAGTCGCTTTGGCTAAATGTAACCAAACCGGTCATTTGTCAGGGGTGATCCTTGGTTGGTTATGTTGTGACGAGCCATATTATATCTCACTAATGAGCTATTGTTTTTATCTTCATTGGAACAATAACGTTTTGATACTCTTGCATAATTCTTACGGGTGTATCCTTAATAGCGTAGTCTAATCGAGTGATTAGGACTGTTTATTTAATGCGGCAGCTCTGTTGACGGTGCCCCTCCCGCCCCCAGGTTACCCGTACCAGCAGCCGCCTCCCCAGTACGTCCCCCGGAACTACATCCGCAACGCCCCGCCGCCCCCGGACTCGGCGGGGGCCCCCTACCAGGACCCCTACCCCGGCTACGGCCCGCCGGAGCGCCCCTACCAAGCCCCGCACTCCGGCCCCCCCTTCTCCTATCCCCCGCCTCACTACGACAACCGCGGCCGCCACGGCTCCTACCAGGCCCCCCCGCCTCCCCCCCAGCCCTACCCCTCCCAGAGGGACGACATGGTCCGGATGAGCCCGGCGCCGATGGACGGGCCGCCGCCGTCGGGGGGGCCGGGCGGCTCGCTCTACCACCAGGAGCCCGGCCCCCGGGAACGCTACCCCTCCGAGGGGTACTACCCCCCGGCCAACCCGCCTCCACCCATGAGGGCGTATCCCAGGGTGAGTGCACCTTCTGATGGGGGCGGGCCCCCCCCGCAAATCAGCCTAGGGGGTTCAATCCGCTTGTGGTTACTGGGTAACGTCACAAAGGTTTTCCTGGCGTTGAAAGAATAACTGGGGACGGTGCTAAGCCTTTCTGTGCGTCCCGTCCGGCCGTAGGACCCGTCGTACGGCCGCTCCCAGCCCAGCCTGGACTACCTGCACCGCCGCCGCCAGGAGCTGCTCTCCCAGCTGGAGGAGAGGAAGGTCATCTCCCCCCCGCCCTTCGCTGCCTCCCCCACCCTCTCCCACCCCTACCCCAGCGACTACCTGCCGGAGGTACGTGCACACACACACACCACGCACCCCCGACACATCAACGGAACAAACTGATTCGATGGCAGGAGAGTGGCAGGAGAACCGCCTCGTGCCAGTTATTGATCCAGAGGGTCACCTGATCCGTGGTGTGTAACCCGATGCTTGTCTACCCCCCCCCCCCCCACCCCCCAACAGTACGGCGATGATGGCTCCAAAGCGTTCGGCAAGGCGGACTACGCGGCCCAGTACTCCCCCTGGTCATGTGACACCATCACCTCGTACATCGGCACCAAGGACGCCAAGCCCAAAGACGTCATGGCCCCTGGCGCCATGGAGATGATGGTGAGGCCCCCCCCACCCAATCGCACACAAGTCACGGGGAACATCAACGCAGTGTGAAGAAACAAGAGCTGATTTATTGACATTCTCGCAAACTGTGAAATGTAACGCGCCGTTTTACAAAGAGCAAAACCAGAGTGGAGCTTTTGTGTTGTCGTGCCAAGGAGATGAGATGCGGACAAAAACCATGTTTGTTCGAAAGGCCGACCGTGGGTCGAAAGCTGTTAACTTTAAACGGTTCTCTGGAAATGTTTTCTCACCCTTGCAATGGCTCATTCCTCTTCGTCTCTCTCGCTTTCTCTCTCGCTTTCTCTCTGTCTCTGTCTCTGTCTCTATTTCTGTATATCCCTCCCTCTCACTCTGTCTCTACCTCGCTCTCTGTCTGTGTGTCTCCCTACCTCCCGCTCTGGTCTCTGTCTCTGTCTCTCTCTCTGTGTGTCTGTCTGTCTGTCTGTCTCTCTCTCGCTGTCTGTCTCTGTGTACTCCTACCTCTCTCTCTCTCTGGTCTCTACATTTCTATATATCTCTATCCATCTCACCTGTATATTTCTACATATTCCTCCCTCTCACTCTGTCTGTACTCCTACCTCTTCCTACCTCCCGCTCTGTTCTCTCTCTCTGTCTGTGTCTCTCTACCTCTCTCTCCCGCTCTGCCTCGCTCCGTCTCTCCCCCAGCAGAATGTGGAGGCCAAGGGTCTCCGGGACCCCTCGTTGGAGGCCCCGCGTCGGGGCGGCGAGGTGAAGGACGACGACCCCATCATCCCCTTCGGCCCCCAGCCCACCGTGTCGCGCTTCGGCGCCATCTCCCGCACCACCAAGACGGGCTACCCCGTGCAGGCCATGGCCGCTGCCGCCCAGAACCCCAGCTCCAAACACCTAGCCATGGCTGCCGGTGAGACCCTGCTCTGTGTGTGTGTGCGCGTGCGTGTGCGTGCATGCGTGCGATTCATGAGTTATGATTAGTGATTATCGACTACTCTGCCTCCTTTTAGTAATAGTTCTGTGTAGCCTTGGGGGAGACTCCTGTAGCAGGTAGACAGCCAGGTAGTTCATCCCATCATCTCGGGCCGAATTAAATGAATGGACGGACATATTACAATCCAGTATCTGCGACAGATACTGGACATATTTTTTGTCGTACCATTTGCCTTAATTGCTGTTGGGACGTAAAGTGAATTTGATCAAATATTAAAAGAATGCTTCTAAAATAGATTGCCTACCCTCGCTTTAAAAACAAGAGATGTTTGACTCGTAACGGATCGACGATCGACTGAACGGCACCATTCCCGGTGCTTTCCCTCGCTTTACACCGGGTAGACGACTCTTGAGCGCTGTGATTTGATTCGGTGGAAAAGCTGACTGGAAACGTTTTTTTATGAATCATTCTCAATGGAACGCCCCCACCTCTCTCTCTCTCTCTCTGACCAGAGTACTCCTATGGGAACCACGGAGGCTGGAGCGCCGGCTCCTACCCCTCGCACCAGGCCGGCTCCTCCACCTCGTCCTCCTCTCAGGGACACTTCAGTGAACGGTGAGCCGCCAGCACCCGCTGACCCATTCCGCCCCTTTGTTATAACACACTTTGTGGGTCGATTCCAGTGTCAAAGGAACGTATCGCTCTGCTGCCCTCGCGGGTTGCTAAGCAGCATTTGCACATGTGTCTTCCCGCAGCCTGCCCATGGCGGCCCCAGACCGAGAGCAGATGGAGCTGCAGATGGAGCTGCAGCAGGTCAACCAGCAGATCAGTCAGCAGACGCAGATGCACAACATGGAGGTGTGTAACAGTCAGGCCTGCCCCTCCGCGACACCACTTCCCGACTGTGCCACCCGTTATTTTTCTTCTTCCTTTATTTACTTTTTCTGACGTCTTAATTCAATGTCATGGCCGCTTCCTTCCTCTTCCCCCCGCCCCCTCCCGTTCCTCTTCCCTTCTGCGGCGTGGCGTCTCCTTCCAGGCTGCCAGTAACTCCATGTTGCTGCAGAGGGAAGCCAGTGCTCAGGCTGGCCACCCGGGGCAGCCCGGCCAGAGCCAGGGGTCCCAGCAGCAGCACCAGCAGCAGCAGGGCAAGTGGCCAGCAGGTGGCAACGGCAACACCACCGTCTCCAGCAAGCAGCTCAGCCTGGAGCTGGACCACGTGGAGAGGGAGATCGGGAAGAGGACCCGGGAGATGGCCATGGTAAGACACAAGACAATCCCAGGAAGCTTTTTACGATCCCAATTGAGTGCGTGTACTTGATGGCTTTGGGCCACTGCTGTTACACTGCTGATATTCTTAGCCTTTGCTTTTACTACTGCTGGGCCTTGGTTACTGTTGGCGTGTGCAGGGTTAACCCACATCCAGCCACCTACTTCCGCTTAGCATCACACCACAAGTCCCCATGCGGTCTCTGCACGCGGAACCAGGGAAATCCCGGTAGTTTCTGTGATTTATGGCCGCCCACATGGCCCCAGCGTGTTTCTGTATCCTGGAAACTGGCGCCCCGCCGCCCCGGGGCGGTGTTTACCGGCCCTGACGCGCGCCCTGTGTGCTCCCGCCCCAGGACAGCCAGGTGGCCCACGAGGTGCAGCAGTACAAGATGAAGGCGGCGGAGAACGGCCAGCCCGACCACAAGACCCAGCTGGAGGAGATCTCCATGGCGCTCGGGTGAGCGGAGGCTAGTGGGCGCGTGATGATGAGTTGTTTTGGTGGTTGACCGTCCGGAGGATTAACAGGGCTGCCCCCCCCCCCCCCCCCCCCCCCCCCCCCCCCCTTAACCATACACCCTGCGCACTCACCGAGGCCCCGAGATGGCTCCGGGGCCCATTGGGTGGATAGGAATCTGTAACTGATGATAATTGGTGTTTGATTGGCATGTAACCAGACCAAGAGGTTATTATTTTCATTCAATAATAAATCTGTCACTTATTTATAACCCATTAAACACCAACAAGACAATGACCGAAACACAAAATGTCATCACTTTGATGGTTTATAGAGCAGACGAAAACCTAAAGTATTATTGAGTGTGGGTCAGAAAATTAATGTTTTCTGTCCTCTCCTCCCCTCCAGTGAGGTGTCCAACGGTTCGAGCAGTCTGCAGGAAAATGCGGTGGGCGGTTCCATGATCTCGCTGACCAATAAGACGTCTTCGCTGAGCATGTGCTCCGACCAGGGAGCCGGTCCATCAGAGATGCAGAAGAATGGTGTTGTCCATTCCTGCTCCTAAGAACACACCACACACACATACACACATACACACATACACACACTGATGCGCTCAATTGAAAAGCATGCACAGGCACACACATACACATGTTTTATTTAGAGGATGAGCAGTATCTGCCGTGATATGAATTTTCTTTCTTTTTGTTCTGTGAATGAGCTTTTTTAAATGACTTTCATTGCCTGGAAACCAGGGCATTTGATAACATTTCTTGTTCTTCTTTTTGTTTTCGTTTGTTTTTATTTACTGGGACTGCTGGTTGAACTAGGATCTCGACATGCGTGCGGCAAAAGGAAATTGGTGGTGGTGATATCGGTTGTTGTGACAGACACGGGTTCGAAAAAGGCTAGATACTAATTTATCTTCTAACCAATTAGGAATTAGACAATTTGCCACCTTTGCTGTGTAATGTAATTGTCGCAATAGATCAACAAAAAAAATTATTGAACGGCGGGAGCATCCGCTACACTACAGTGTGGTCACGTGGTATTTATCGCCAGATCACACGACAACCTGTTGTCCATCGTATCCCATAGTTAACCTATAAACTCGCAACGGACCACTATGAAATGAGCGTCGGATAAAAGGTGAGTTTATCGGAAGCCAGGAACCACCCACCCCCCCGCCCACGTCATTGGAAACGCACGACTGGCCAGAAGAGGGTTTTGTCTGAGGAGGGAAACGCAGTTTAACGGAACGCTCATCACCATATTGCCCAAAATGCCAACCATTCAGCCTAGAGTGAGAGGGGGGTCACACTACGGAGCCAGAGGGAGGGGGGACGCCATGCGCCCCACGTCCCTCTCAAACCACCTGGAGAAGCCTGACTTAAGTGCATTTTATGACTACATCTTAACGTCTGTTTCATAATTGAAAAGCAGTATATTATATATTTAACCGAAGCATTCTGTTTTAAAGATTGCCGAAAAAGAAGAAGAGGAAGAAGAATAGAAATCCTTTTTGATAACGAGGTTTCCTCATGTTTTCTATAAGGGAACTTTACTTTTATGCTTCTCCGGGTTGGTTGGGGGGGACGGGGAATGGGGGACTTGGCACAGGGATCCCCTTGTGCCTGCGCTGCCAAAACGGCGCTGGCGTAGTCTCCGTAGGCTCCCTGGGTTTGTTTTATTTCTTGAAAACAGGCCTTAATTGGGCTCATAGAGAGACTGTATGTGAGCATCACTCTCTCTTTCTCTCCACTCTCCTCTCTCCCTCTCCCTCTCTCTCTGACGCGGTAGAACCTGTTTCCCTCCCCAGAGCGTCCCGTCTGGCCAGGCAAAAGGCCTCCCCATTGGGATTATCTTGTTATTAGTTCTCCTTAACTTCTATGAAGTTGCGTTCCCTCGTGTTTTTGTTTAAATTTGTTGTCATGCTTTGCGTTTTGTCTCGACCTCGGCGGGGGAATGGGTGGGGTCTGGCCGTGGCTTTTCCTGCAAAGGGTTCCCGCGGTCCAGACTCCTCAGGCCTTTCGCCGTCATGCAGTATATATACACACAGTTCATGCAGTTGGACACAGGTTTTTTTTTTTTAAAGATAGTTCCACTCAAGCCTTCCGGCCTCCCCAGTCTGCTCCGCCACAACCTGTTGCACAGCGATTTCTATATTTGTACACTCGCGGAAGCCCTTCCTTGCAATTTAAATTATTTGTAGCTCTACGTATTTTTTCAATTCAAATGCATAATCCTGCGTAACGGCGTTGTTTACCGAGCAGAGGGGGGAGGTGAAGTTAAAAGTTTTTGTTTTGCCCGTGTCATGAGTAGGCATGTGGGGAAACAACCCTCGCTGTACTAGAGATCCTGCTGACCCACAGCCCGCTATCACCACCACTAGCGCCGTCCTCGTACCCCGGCCTGTACGCCGTTTACCACAGACGCTCCCGCTCCCGCGCTGTCTTTGCCTTTTTGTTATTTTCTTCGCCTTCTAAGCGGCGTACGCGCCCGGGACGCCGGACGGTGACGAGTCGTCTCCCCCACCCCCCCCAAAACGACGAGCGAGTCCTCGTGCTCAAGACGGTTAAATGTAGAACATCAGGTGTGACTTGTTTTTCAATTTATAGTTTCTGCAATGCCCCACACCCCCTACCCCCCCAACTCCCTCACCCCCCCCCCCCCCCCCCCCCCCCTCTGTTTGTGTGAGCGGGTACGCTAAAGGGGGCACGGTCATCCCTCCCCCCCCGGCCACAGACAGAGTCCTGTTTTAGTTTGGACGCGAGCGGCGCCGAAGTCTTCTGTGGCCGTGGAGGCCGCGCCCAACCCAACAGCCGTTCGATTTTTTTTTGTTGTAAAAGAAAAGAACAAAAGGCGATTGTTTGCGCGGCGAGCCCCCTCGCCGCCCCCCCTGGCGGTCCTCCGCCGGGAGTGAATGTTGTCGGGGGCGTGCTCTCTCTCTCTCTCTCTCTCTCCGGTCGTCATCGACGACGGCGGCGGCGGCGGCTCCGTCTCGTCGGGGCCACACTTAATGCCCCGCCCCGCCAGGGTGGCTCCTTGCTCTGTTTTTTTTTGTTTTATAATTTAGGTACACAACTCACATATACATATGAGTATGTATACATACATTAATATACTAAAGCACTATTAACGTGCCACCTGTTATTCTACTCGCTCAGCATTTATATTAAATGATCTCTACTTAGAATCAGCTTTTTATTTAGTTTTTTGTTTTTGTTTTTTTTCTGTCCACGGGTTGCCAACACAGACTTTATCCTTTCCCAGACGAAGGACCTCTGTGCGCATTGATTTGTGTTCACTTAATCTTTTTGTGTTCAAACAAAGGAAATGTTCGTTATATAGACTATGCTTCCGAAGAAGACAAAATTCTGTAACGTCGGAGAATTTAAGATTGTTTTTTAATTTCTTTTTTCGTGCGTGTGTTTGCTAGATTGTATTGTAGAAGATGTACCCTGACCACGCCCCGACCACCAACACGACCCCCCCCCCTCCCCCCCCACCCTCCTCAGCACGCGCTGTATCCAGCGACGCTGGGGGGGGGTATTGGGGGAAGGCGTTGGGAGAGGGGCCCCCCAACAGACAAATCCAAAAAAACTGGTTTTTGGTGAAAGGTCAGCCTTGTTTCCTTGAGAAATGATTTAGTTTTTTTTATATATATTTAGTCTGCTTTAACAGCATGAGTTGATCCCAAATAATTGACACTCAATTGGCATGATTCAGAGTCATAGATATTTTTTTCCTCAAAAAAAACATTATTTTGAGTCCTTTTTTTCTTTTGGAAAAAATAAAAAGATTTCAGCTCACCAAATTACTTAACGTGTGCATTAATGCAAATCTCAGAGATTTGAAGCTTTTTTGTTCTTTGTTTTGTTTTTTTTGTAAGGGACTGTTATTGAGCTAGCGTTGGTTTGTAGATGTTGCGTTTCCTCCGCGTCTTGTTTCCCCCCCCCCTCCCCATCCCCGTCTCTCCCCTCCTCTCATCCACTGCCCGGTGAACCTGCTGGCTGCCCGGGCCCCAGAGCTACCAGCGATGGGGCCTGACCCCACCGTACCGATGTGTTAACCCACAGCCGTACCCGGCAGTGTCACGCGTTCACCTCGCACCACAGTCGTCGTCGCCACACACCTCGCCTCCCCTGCCCTCCCCACGCCCTGGTTTACGTTCGCTCTGACTGGTGATAGACCAACGTCACTTACAGCAAGAGAAGAGATGATGGGTAGGTAGGGTTCGGTGCTGAGTGTTGTTGGCTCTCGCTCTCTCACACGGTAGATGAATGATCCTTGCTCGTCCGTCTCCCGGAGACGGACGAGCAAGGATGTGTGACGGGAGTAGGAGGCGGTGGCTGAACTTGCGACAGTTTGTTTTCTATTAAGTTAATAGCAACGATTGGTTATTTCAATCTCCTTGTTTTCTGAGTGAAACTGCTGCCGATCCCGTTCTGTTGTTCCTCATAGCCAATGAACCCCCCCTCTCCGACCCCTCCCGACCACTGAACCCTGTTACTGCTGTTCACGGTTCACCTTTTATTCCCTAGGTCTAACGGGGAAACACACAAATGGCTTTTTTATATGATTACTCCCTTGTAAGATATCTCTTAAATTAAGGTACAGGTTTGATTTCAACAAGAAAAAAAAGTTTTTATATGTATATTATACTCCATTAAGGAATGTCTAGAATTATCTTCCTCCAATGTGGATGTAGCCATTATTACGCCATTTTATGACTTTGTAAGAGAATTCACTGTGTGAAAATTGGTTTGCATTTTTGTATAATACAATCTGCTTTTTTGTTTGATACGAGAGGGAGGTCAAACTGGAAGTTTGAGGAAACAAAAAAAATGAACCTGTGAAATTGAGAAAACAAAATGTAAGTTATGTACTACAGTGATTCTAAGCTGAGGGGAAGAATTAAATGATTGCTAACTGAAACCTTTGTCATTGTTTTGTTTGAATATTTGTGCAACAATTATGATAGAGCAAATCAAATACGATTTTTTTTCTACAACCACCTATTTTCATGCATAGCTGGGCGTATACCTTTCCCTGTTTACATGAATTACTTGATATTCAGATTGGTCAGATATGACGTCTTTACTACCAATATTAACCACTACTAGGCTATTAATCAATGTGCCGGTTACACTGATTTGGGGACACCTGCTGGTTAAAAAGATATAAAGGTACACAGGACGCGCCAGTTACTCAAGATGTAGGGAGCGGCATCATACGTAACAAGATATGATGACGTAAAAAAAAGTCACGCTAAGAACAATTCATATTTTGTCTTCGATCATTCATAACTTCCATCTCAACATTTGATTAGAAAAATCGTATTGGTAGAATTAATATTTAATTAGGGAGAAATTTGTTGAATGCACATGATTCTGATCATGTGCACCTTCTCCTCCGGTGCACAACGAGAGAGAGAAAGAGGGGAGAGAAGGGCTGGCGGTTGGGATGAGGCCGATTGACCAATGTCTGGCTTTTACGCGCGAAGCACACTTCAGGCACTTGCTGGTTTTTGCGCGCTGTGTAGTTTACTCGTTATACGGAGGATGCAAATAAATGTATCAATCGATCATGGGAACGTTTCACAACAGAGGAATTTGACTTGAATGCTTAGACCTGAAAGGACAAGAATTAACTCAGTTTGCAGTTTCATTATTAAAGGGCTCAAGCAATGGAATCCAATCGTCCGGGAATCCGAGGACTGAACCAACAACATGCTCTCCTCTTTCTCTACCTGAGTCTTTGGAATAAGGTGGGAGCTATTTCTGTCTTCTGTTCTATGTCGGTTACATCTGTATAGAAGGGTTTCTATCAGCAAGACGTATTTTAATAATTTATCCCACATTAAAATAAGTATTAACCTATCTTAACTGAATGTAGAAGTGGACTTTAAAAGTGTCAGTATTCAAACACCTACTTTTAAATTATAGTAAATTAATTCATTCACAACAACCAATAGGCGATAACGTAGATGGTTTCATTCCCTTGGTCTAAGGCTCAATATGCTTTGCTATATTATTGATTATTAATGTAGGATGTTATTCAAAATAATGCAATTGCTGCGGTGGGAGGCTACCTCGTGTTTTTGCACCTTTAGCCAACACAACGATATATGTAATACGTGTCATTAAAGGAGTATTGGCTAGGGCATGTTATAAGAAACAGAAACGAAAGAGAAGAGTGCATTGAACTCAGCTGGGAATAAAACATTTCACCTTTCCATGAACCTTGCAGAAAAAATGTCAATACATTAGATGAAACTACACATTTAATGAATAATGACAAAGGACACATCATGGACATGGAACATTTATTTAACTTTAAAACCATCACTTGCAATGCTTCTTCTTCTTTGTCACTGGCTCTGAATTGTTTAGCCTACACTTAAGTTAAAGCTAGGGTCAGGCAATGTGGACTAACCCAGCCATAGTAAGCTACATTTTGACCGTATTCAACTCCAAAAAAATCCCAACCAGGCCTTCAGGCATCCCTCCAAAGTCTGTCTGCCAACAGTTTAAGGATTTCTCCCACTTCCAGGTAGCGGTGGCGATGCACCCAGATTGCGCCATCATCTCCCATCACCTGCGGAGCCGTGAGATTTGCCTCCAGACCAGGAAGAGCGAGGAGCGGAACAATTCGAGCAGCCGCAAAGGTTCAACAATTTACCTCGAACACTCTTAATATTGAGTTGTTTTACCAGGGTTGCAGTGACACACCATCATGCATCTGCAACGTGCAGAGCATTAATTAATAGAAATAGAAGAAATATATTGGAGGGGAAATAGTTTTACAAACACATTCATTCGTTAAAAAACAATCGCTACCTTTCATATGGACACGCACGCACACGCACGCGCGCACACGCACGCGCATATTTGTTATACTTTGATTAATACCCAAGTTGCATTGAATTGATATTCTATCATGAAATTAGAGTTGCTTCTGAAGAAAGAATTAATGTAAAAAAAGTGTCAGGTGTCAACATCTAAATTGACTACATTATGGGGACATTAATTTGTATTCCATTTAATAATTTTCAAATGTGTGTAAATGTATTCATTTAATAGCTCACACTTAGCTCAAATATGTATCACTTAGTTTCAAATAGGATGTGTTTTCTAGGCAGCAGGCAGCTCTATTGTGAAACACTTCGTACCTCTTAAATCAATCAGGATTAAAGAGTTAATCTTTAATCCTCTGACTCTGGAGATTGGCCAGAAACTGCTTCTTGCACTAATTCACTGGCTCATCTGATAGAGCACTGCCTATTCTGAGAGTACATACGCATACTTAAGGTATCTTTGGACATTTCTGATATAAGGTTCATTCAAATGGCTATTATTTGGTATTTTTTGAAGAGAATTTGGAATGTATTTAGGAATGTATTTATCTCACGTACATCTGCAAACATGCACGCTCACACGCACACACACATATACACGCACAACATAGACGCTCAAATGGGTTAGGATTCAATACACTGTATGCCCTACTGTATTGGAATTTCAGTTCTATTTTACAAAAGGTTATACTTCTGCAACAACAATAATACAGTCATCCTTTATCTATTTTAACAAAGGAATTAATGCATCATTGACCTATTCAGACCTCAGTGTGTTGTGGACATTTTAACTGGAGATTGCCAACTAATACAAGATCCATAGTCCATAGCCCAAGTGCTGAAGTGCTCAAGTGTATCACATTCAAGGCAGTCAGTTCTCAATGTAATAAGTGGTGGACCTGTTTAGGGGCCTCCTCGGTATGGAGGTTGCGTTGGCTGGGGGGTTGAATGGGATGAATTGAGTTGGCACAAAACAGGTGCATGCATTTGTGTGTTAGGTGCTCAATACATCCACGCATATAAAATACAAATAAATAAACAATTGCGCACAGAAACACTCCTACACACCACCGTTACAACCACAACATGCACATACACAAATAGACTCTGTGGCTCCTTTGTGATGCCCACAGAGGATCAGACGTAACCCAAGAGGCGACAAAGGCTTTGGTAGCTTTAGTCTGTGTTAGAAGTGTTGGAAGCACAGAAGAGGACCGCCACAGTATCCAACGGTTTTCTTTAGGGAGCACACTCTCGTGGCTGCGTTCTATCATCCTGATAGAAATAAAGCCTTTCAGGACTGCCTACGATGTTCCTTATTTTATTAACTCGTTCCTCTCAAACCTCCATTTTACACACCCACTCACATACCGACTCACATACCGACACACACGCACACATATACATCTGTTCAGTGCCAATTCAACTGCCCATTCAACCCCCGATCGATCCAATGCAAACTCCTGCCCAAAGAAGACCCCCACAGGTGATGGTGTTCATGTTGACTAAGGTATTCATTTGTGCATCGTTTTATAGGGTTGACCCTTACCCTTACCCCTGCATTTACTAGTCCTAACTAATGCTTAATTAATGTACCCTTACTGTTAAGTGTTTCCAACGCGTTCGATACACATGCTTTTTTTCTGCTATCAATTTGACATGATGTGAACATTTATTTTTACACATTGTTATCGATAAATTACATAATTGTTTTTACTCAAATGGAACATTTCTTTGAACAATGAAAATACATCCGAAACACACTCACTTACTTGGATTATCATTTACAATCCCATCTGTCACATCCTTTGATCATAAGCATGATGCAATGTAAATGCCGCTTCATTCACATTGTGCCACACACACACACACACACACACACACACACACACACACACACACACACACACACACACACACACACACACATAAAGATAGTAACCCGAAAGCATGTTTATTCCACTATTCATGCATCCCATAGTATCATGCAGGGCATGATACAGTGAATTTGAAGATCAAGGGACATTCTTTTCTATTACAGAATACTGAAATAACTCAATCGTCAGTGTTTTTTTATTTAGTTGTTTTCAGTGTTAAATGCAATACATTTGTAACTTTTTCCTTTCCATCAATCTGGCAACTCTGTTGCTGCAAGACTTGAATGTCTGACATTTATTTTAAGCACTGAGTCAAAAAGTAGGTCACGATCCGTTTTAATCGACATGGCAGGGTGACAACTCAAATGAGAATTATAAATATACCACACCCTGCATTTGGGCCTTTAGCTAAAGTTTACTTCTGCTGTTGCATTTCACATTAATTTAATAGGAATTAAAATAGTCCCACGGCCACGTGTGTGTGTGTGTGTGTGTGTGTGTGTGTGTGTGTGTGTGTGGTGTGTGTGTGTGTGTGTGTGTGTGTGTGTGTGTGTGTGTGTGTGTGTGTGTGTGTGTGTGTGTGTGTGTGTGTGTGTGTGTGTGTGTGTGTGTGTGTGTGTTTATGTTGTGTGTGAGTATGGTTGCCTGTGAGTGAGTGTGTTGTTAGTGGTCTGTCTTTTGACCTCCAGAGAAGCCACAAGAGAAAAGACATACCACCAACAAAGAGCAAAAACATGTGAGACACCAAACACACACATGTGAAGGAAACCCAATTTCTCCTCTGAGACCCAACTATGAGTCACACAGCAGCCCTGTTCTACCCAGAGCACGTCATACCCCGGGTACCAGAGGGACCCGACGACCTCCTTCACCCATCGATGGAGCTGTTGTCCCCGACAACTGGTTCAATAAGGACTACAGTTAACTAAGTTATTTTATATTATTTAGCACTTTGCTCCTCTTGGGTGCACAGGCCGCAGACAAATATCCTCCATTTCACTTGCTTTTCAAGCAAGCTATTCCCAGTTGACTTCCCAGTCCAGCTGTTCTTTGGGCTCTTTTCCTTTTCCCTTGGGGGTTCCATTTCAGGGCTTTTCGGGGGTTGTTTGTGACGGGTTTTCTTTGAGGACTCCACATTCTCTTTCGGATATGTAAGTCTATGGGGTCTCGGCTTGTTCTTTTCCACAAGTCCACATTGTTGACTTCGTCTTTCCACCAGATGTCCAATATGACATCTGTAATGACTCTGTAAACCCACCTAATATTGCACCATAGGTTTTATTTTAGATCTAGTTTCTCATTTGCTTTGACGTTCTTGAATCCCTGCAGTTCTGTCATTTTTGCATTGACCTACAGGGAATCAGAGCAATGAAACACATCAGCTGCAGCCATCTTGGTTGTATCTGAAGATGCTTCAAAGTGGCTGCCATAGGGCGCTCCTCTTTACAGTCGTCAAAATAAACCCGCCCCATATTAGATAATCGGTTGTGATTGGCCCGACCCGGGCCAATCCCAACCGATTATCTAATATGGGGCGGGTTTATTTTGTCTGCTGGAAATCCATCTGACCGTGAGGGGCAGCACATGGCAGAGCAAATAAAACATGAGCTCGAGATTCACCTGGTTCCCTGGCTACCTATTCTCATAACAGTGACTCAAATCCCCTCCACGCACACACGCACGCACACGCACACGCACACATTTACAGGCACAGACATGAATAAGTCAACAACTGAGTGGGTGACAGAATGAGCATTTTATCTTTGACTTCTGGGGTTGAGTGTACAGGTGTTGCGTGTCTGTCCTCCCAGGCTGTGAGACCCAGTGGGATGAGGTGCGCTGCTGGTTCAACGTGGACGAGGGCCAGGTGGTCAACGTGTCCTGTTCCGATATCTTCCAGCACTTCTCTGCCGGTCAAGGTCAGTGGGTTCAGCTTTCGGGGTTGGTGGGAGATGTATTCATAATTCAACTCCATTTCCCCTTTTGCTGTGGTTGAGCAGTGGGAAGGGAAAGTGACAGAATACGCATTCTTGTTCCTTTCCATCATTTACAGAAATTCTCATCTCTATCTTTGTTTTGTATCCTGGTTGCTGACAATACACAATACAGATTCAACCCAATTTTATCTCCCTCTAAAACTAAGTATTGAGAATTAAAACTGAAGAAAAAACTCCTCTGAACACGCAAAATCAATCACTTCCAAACAAGTCAATTCATTTACAAATGTCTTTGATAAAAGTCACAAAATGGATTCACAATGTCATGTCATCCTTCACGCCAATAGGCAGAAATGTCAGCTAATCTGCAGGCGATCTGAGATTACTTGCGGCTGTGTCCTGATGTTTGTTCAAGCTTAAAGCTATTTGCGTGGGTTAACACATCTGTGCGTATGCTTTTTATATTAGTTAGCCGTTTTCCAGGTGGAAATACCAGAACACACAACCCTGTAGGAATTAAAATCTCTCTCTCTGATCACACAGGGGGCCAAGTCCCACAAATCTAATTTCCACCTGACGACATTTCACTTTATCATTTTATAAGGGATAAAATCCCATTCTGGGTTTTTAGAAGAATGCTATTCAGCTGGCCCTTTTTCTGAGCACCCACCCATCCAAATGCACACATGTACAGTGTTCCTGCCAGACAAAGTTATTGACACTATTAGAGAGACGGAGTGGGAGGTGCAGGAGGCTGTGTGATATTTTTAGCGTCGAGTGGTTTGTCGGCGGGGACTCTTGTGTTTTGTGTACGTTGGAGCTTCAAGTGTTCAATGATCAGTAGCTTAGATGCCTTCTGGATAAACAGGGGCAGAGCGAGAGGGAATCAACATGGATGGTGATGAGTCAATATAACACACCAGGAATAGATCCAATGTCATCTCCCCAGGTTTTGGTTCAATCCTAGCTGTGTGTTTTACTTCTAGTGGATTTCATACAAAGGAGGTGCGTGTGGGTAGTAAAAGGGCGATAGAAGGAGATCTCCTTCTAGACATGCAAAAAGAGATCTCCTTCCAGATTTGTGGAAGCAGATCGCCTACTAGATATGCAGGAGATCTCCTGCTAGATTTGTAGACGGAGATCCCCTTCTAGATATGTAGGAGATCTCCTTCTAGATTTGTAGAACAAAATCTCATTTTAGATTGGTATAAGTAGATTTGAAGAGGGAGATCTCCTCCTAGATTGGCAGAAGGAGATCCCCTTCTAGATTTGCAGAAGGAGATCTACAGTCTACCGCAGGTTCTGGAGAACCTCGATTCTGTCCCATGGTCCTTGCTGTCAGACTGCCAAAAAGCTCAGAAATGATCTTTTCCTCCGGCGTTGTATTTTCCCCCCATAGTGATAGGTTGAGCTCCTGGGGCTAGATGGTGTGCGTTTGCACGTGCACTCTCTCACGCACGCACGCACGCACGCACGCACGCACGCACGCACGCACGCACGCACGCACGCACGCACGCACGCACGCACGCACGCACGCACGCACGCACGCACGCACGCACGCACGCACGCACGCACGCACGCACGCACGCACGCACGCACGCGCACACGCACACGCACACACACACATAGGATATCTGTCACCAGCGGTATGCAGAAGGCAGCCTAATGGTGGACCACAGCCACCCAGCACACAGACTGTTCTCCCTGTATCTGGCCCACGATACAGCAGCGGGCACCACCAGACCTTAGGACATTTGTACCAGCAGGCCATCGGGCTTCTCGACTCATTGACCTAATCATTCCACTTTGTTTATGTAGTTTATGTTATGTTTATCTTTTTTTTATCCTTATATGACTACTGCTTTTATTGCGTCTGGAGCTGACAACACATTTCATTGTACCGTTGACCCTGTGTAAACCTACACTTGACTTTTGAAACAGAAACTTAACTGAATACACACACACACACAGTAACACATCCATATAAAAATAAACTAATCAGTGCACACACACTCCCAGACGTCAAAGGTGTCACACAGGCACACACCAAACCTGTGCACAATGTTTGGTTATGTGTGTGTTTGTATGTGCAGCTGTTTGTGCTGGAGCAGAGTCACAGAGACACACATGATTGCCTGCATTCTGTCTCTAAATGCTGAAACCAGGGAAAAATGTAAATAAATCCAATTCTTCCTGGCCACAAATATTTACATGGGAAAAACAAGCCACATGAAGGCAGTCCTACTACCGAATAATTTCTCCCCTCGTTTATGGAAAACAAGAAATGTCAGATTTGTTGGCAGTTTTAATATAGAACTCGCCAAGAATATCAATTGGTTTGGTGCATGCTAAAACAATATTAGAACAGCTTCTAGCAGGTTCTACACCATGTCAACCCCCCTTGCTCCTAGCTTAATTTAACCAGGACATATCTGTAGTCAATACTGATCGACTATGATTTCAATAATGTTCACTGGAATACCATCCTAAAACAGACAGATCCATCCTTTTCTACAAATTCTAAATGCTGGCTGAGCTAGGCAAGTTGACGTCACAAAGCCAGTTGGAGTGGACAGAACACTGTTGAATTATCTTAGTTCTGAAAGTTTCCCACCCACTAACTTGGAAGGGACTCAGACTTACATATTGCGACTTTAAGACAGCAATCCAAAGGGGTTGTGACCTGATGCTTCATAGGTGTCATTTAAAATGTTCCCTTAGAAATGTAACCGTTTTTTCTTGTGGTACTCAGAGCAAAACTCCTAAAATGTTTATTTAAACAATTCTCTCTCTCTCTCCCTCTCTCAGCCTTAGTCCCTCCATCTCTTTGCTTATATTCAATCTGACTCGTTCTCCCCCTCCCTCCCCCTCTCCCTCCGGACAGCATGGGGGCCTGTTTGCACAGCTCAGTGCATGTGTGTCGTTACAACTCTAACACCACTGGATACAAAAGACGACCATTCCGTCTGTCAATATACATAAGAAAAGCAAACTATCGTTTTAGTTTGGAGAGGGTAATATGAATCAGAGATGATTGCTACTGTGTATTTAGTAGAACAGTGTGCAAACAGTGTGCTCAGGGACATCGCTTTTCTTTAGCTGCAGAGAGAAAAACAAGCAAGCAAACTGAAGTTAGAAGCTTCAACACTGGGTTCTGTTTGCGATCAACCGAACAGCAGAGGACTTGCATTTTTACATTCACACAAATTAGATGAATGAAGTTAACCACACACACACACACAGAATTTAAATAGATAGATATGGTTGGAATATGTCTGAGAAGGTACACCGTTGTTGACTTGTCGAGTGCTCTCCTATCAGCTGATATAGTACGCAACCCCTCCCCCCCCCCAACACCAGGCTACGTCTCCAGAAGCTGTACTGCCGAGGGCTGGATGGACCTCTCTCCTCCCTACGAGGAGGCCTGTCTGTTCAGCCATGACGAGGGACCCGAGTCTGAGGTACGAACCACCTACCAACTCACACACCCTGTTCATAGAGCGCTGGGCCATTAGCACGCCTTTTAAAAAGGTTTGTCGTGAGTGTGTGTGCGTGCAAGGGGGGGAAGTGTTCGCACATGAATGAGAGTCTGTGCATGAGTCTGTGCATAAGTGTGTGTGTGTGTG
>NC_079419.1:7442399-7444899 GCF_026213295.1 Gadus chalcogrammus | reverse complement strand
AGAGGCTGCAACACGGTAAAGAATATGTTGTAATCCTATTGTTCAAACATGGTCTAAGTGTTCACCCACAGACTTGTTATTATGGTCTGTGAAAGGCCTCATAGTCGATGAAAGAATCACGTATACCATGGGCATTTATTCTATTGTTTTGAAAGGGAAGTCTGGGGTCCCCTGCTTGAGCTGCTCCCCCCGCGACCCGACCCCGGATAAGCGGAAGAAGATGAGATGAGATGAAATGTATTTTTCAGATTTCTTTATTTTAGTAAATTAAAAAAAAATAGGAAAAATAATCATACTGTTAAATATCTCAGGGTCAAACATCAGGAAACCAGCCATCTTGATTCCCCACAATATTCCCTTTCCATCCTACTTCACTCAAACAGTAACTATTTCTCATGAAGGGGTTAAAGAATGGATTTTCTTATTCTTCAATAACCAAAGAGCCATCACAGGAGTCACTTTGATCCTTTCTGTGAATGCCCCTGGATGTAAGACTGCAGCTACCGTTGCAGAACACTGGCATGTGGAGCACAACAGCCTCAAAACACACAACGCAAGATAGGCTGGGGTGCATCGGACACACACGCACGCACGCACGCACGCACGCACGCACGCACGCACGCACGCACGCACGCACGCACGCACGCACGCACGCACGCACGCACGCACGCACGCACGCACGCACGCACACGCAATCCTCCCATTAACTGTGCAGTTTATCGACCATAACTGGGAGCCTTGTCATTGTTGTTGTCGTTGTTGTTGTTGTTGATGTTGATGTTGTTGTTGTTGTTGTTGATGTGGATATGCGTACCCCTGTCCTCGCCTCTGCATCCAGGCGACCTGCAAGGCGGCCGTGGCTTTCTTCCAGTTCAGCATCCTGGCCAACTACTTCTGGCTGCTGGTGGAGGGGCTGTACCTGCAGACCCTGCTGGCGCTCTCCTTCGTCCCCCAGAGGAAGTACTTCTGGGGGTACATCCTTATCGGATGGGGTGAGTCACAACCTCTTTGGGTGTGTGTGACTTTATATTAATATTGTACAATGGCATAATTCTGGATACATTATGTGCATGCTCTCTATGGACTCATCTGTAGATTGACAGTGCATGCTGCATAGTTCTGCTGCTGCTCCGTGTGAGCTTGGGATTCTATGGAGAGTGAGAGACCCTTGTGGTAACCGGCGCTCCGGCACGTGGAATAATATTGCTGAACATACTTTACATACACTTTCAGTTCTGCAAAATAATATTGTTTACAGGAAGACCGACTCAGCTGTTAGAGCTGGGCCCCGCCCACTATCAACCTAAAAAACCTAACCCAAACTCGCAGATCACTTCCGGATTTGGTAGTGATTTATCAATGTGGTAGCCTGGCTCCGCCCGTCTAAGTACTTCCGCTCAATTTGAATTTCCCTTCAGTACTACGTCTGGGTCTGCGGTATGTTAATTGTTTTTCTCCGTCCAAATTTTCTGCGTCCAATCAGCGAACAGAAGGAGTTGCTGAGAACAATAACGATAAAGTCAGCTCTCGTTGACGGACATCTTCACGCCCGGTGTTTGGTTTGTTTACAGCCTGCGCGCAACATGATTTCTGGCCAAAACGTTAGCGATTGGTTACGGCAGATCCTGAGTGGCACTGGGCAGATCCAATAGTTTGAGAATCTGGTAGGACCAGGCTATCAGTGTGGGGTGTCCCCAAGTAGGAGAGTCTGGTAGGACCAGGCTATTAGTGTGGGGTGTCCCCAAATGTTTGTAACAACTCGTGTAGCCTGCTACATCACATTTAATCTTCAATAAACTGTATTAGGGTTGGCTTTCCTTTGACCTTTATGTTTTGGTTTTAATGTTTGTAGGGCTGCCGATCATAGTTCTCATTATATGGGTGTTGACCAGATATCTCTATGACGACAGAAGGTAGGTTTTTCACAGTGTACATCCCATATCCATCTTACTCCAATGTATCATCTGATATGCTATGTCATATAACATTGGATGTACAAACACAATAAAGCTGCTACAAAACAAAAAAATAAAATGATTCTTTCTGACATGAAATGACCAGCATTTATTTCTAACCCTTTTTTTGGCCCATTGTCCTCAATCTCAAGGGTTACAGAGGTTAAAAAAAATCCAATCAAAATTAGCATTTTGGAAGCCTTTTATCTTGCATTTTATCTTCATTGTCAATTAAAAAACATGATCTGATTTAAATCCCATAAAGGTGCATTGTTTATTTATTGCAGTTGCTGGGATGACACGGACCATGTCGGTATTTGGTGGATCATAAAAGGACCTATCACACTCTCCCTTCTGGTGAGTAGCAGCTAGCATGAGCTACCATGATTCTACAGCATTCCTCAATTATACTCTTTCATTCATAAACCCCTGTGTGTGTGTGTGTGTGTGTGTGTGTGTGTGTGTGTGTGTGTGTGTGTGTGTGTGTGTGTGTGTGTGTGTGTGTGTGTGTGTGTGTGTGTGTGTGTGTGTGTGTGTGTGTGTGT
>NC_079419.1:7417399-7439899 GCF_026213295.1 Gadus chalcogrammus | reverse complement strand
CAACAGGTCCAGACCGAGCTGCGGCGGTGGCTGTGGCGGCGTCACTCTCAGGGTTATTTCTCCACCAAGCGCCCCGCTACCGTCACCCAGTTCACCGCCCTGGACCAGCGCGGGCCCCCAAGGGCCTCCCTCAGACACAGCTCTGCTGTGTGACTGTACCATAGCATACCATACAGTACCCATACTGTACCATACGGTACCATACCCTACCGTACCGCCCTGTAGCGTGGCATACATCATGCCATATCATACTATACCTACCCAACATACCGTACTGTAGCAGTACTGTACTGTAGTATACTTTACCATACCTAACCGTACCCTACCTTACTGTAACATACCGTACCGTACTGTTACATACCGTTCTGTACCGTACCGCACTGTAGCAAACCAGACCAACACTGTACTGCAGTATACTTTACTCTACCATACCATACCGTACCATGCTACATTGTACCGTACGTTACTGTAACATACCATACCATACTGTTCCATACCTTACTGTTCCGTAACACACTGTACTAGCATATGACACAACATCATACCATATCATACTTTACCTACCCATCATATTGTACTGTACTGTAGCATTCCATACCGTACCCTATGATGCCATGTTGTTCTACCGGACCATACCATCATTTACTGTACCCTACTATATCACACGGTACCATACCATAACATACTGTACCATAACATACGGTACGATACTATACTGTACTGTACAGACACAGCCAGCACCAGAGACTGTTACTCCGTGCCTCTCACAGCCACAGATATGAAGGTAGAGGCGAGGCCGTGCGGAAAGGGAAATACATGCAGACAGCTCTGGAGACCTTTGTGTTGGTTGTACTGAGCTAGCATGACATTCACGATGTTCCCGTGGATATCGTTCAGCGATATTTATTCAGGGCGTTCAAAGCCGTTTAACAAGGTGTGTTTGTGTGTGTGTGTGTGTGTGTGTGTGTGTGTGTGTGTGTGTGTGTGTGTGCTCAGCGTCATGTATGGCGTGCATGCATGGGACAGTGTGTATGTTTAAACACTGCAGTTGTGGAGATAACCCTTTGCAATGTTATCTTGTTTTGATGTCCTCATGTGCTGTGTGTCTACAGTAAAAACTCATTTTAGCACGTTTTGGCTTTTGTTGTCAGGCTCCCTTTCCAGTCAGATAACCTTTTCTGCCTCAGCCGCAGGTTTAAGCATATTTACTGATCCACATGCAGTACATGAATCGGGAAGCGTTGGTCAAGCGCCCCCTTGTGGTTAAATAATGGATTACAGTCGTGTGGCTGTCTTGATTTTCAGCATTACTATTTAGTCAATCAAATTAAAATATACTGTATATTATTAACGTAAATATACAATATATGCATTATAATTTATAAACATATATATAAACACAAAAAAAAAGTTAATTCGATAGTAGTAGTAAAATGTATTCATTATATATTAATGGTATGGAATATGGAAGTCAAATTAATCAATTGTGCCTTTTCCGTCAGACCCCTTCCTCTGTCACAAATTAAAGCCTCTTGATGTCGATAATTCTTAAGCATTAATTGTCTCAAAATTACTTCTGAGAAAGCATCATTAATTTCCCTACTGATTCAGTCTTTTTTTTTTTTTGCCTGTGATGAAGAAGCATATGACGTATCAAAGCGTTGATAGGACAAAATAATCCTGCACTGTGCTCCAGATATCTGATGAACTTTACTGTCATGTGTGGCTTGCACTGTGCTCCAGATATCTGATGAGCTATACTCATTGTGTTTACATGTGGGCAATTCACATATGAACTCCTTTAATGTACTGCTATCAACATTGGGTTATCATTAATATGAAATAATTTGTGAGGAAAACATTCATAAACAGAATCAATGTTGCATTATCGGACTTATTTTTTTTGCATGTACGTCGTAATTAAAACTTATTTTATATGAAAGGGGTGCAATGTTGGCAAAATGAACCTGAACATCTTTTACGATTTTAAACACATCAAACAATGTTTGGAGCAACCGCATAAAATGTAACTAACTGTTCCACTGTATGAAAATAAATGAAAAACAAAATGTTAGTCACGACGGATGGATTTATTTTGCAATCAAATGAACACATTATTTTTTAACATTATTTGAGACAACAGAACCGTGTAATACACACTCATATTACAGGCAGAGCAAAAATAAAAGTTGATATACCAGTTATTTATTTTTTTTACACTTAGATAACCCATTCTCAACCAAAGCGTGTCACACACACACGCACACACACACACACACACACGCACACACACTCACCAAAGCGTATCTCTCACACACACACACACACACACTGCCTTTACAAAGCAAAAACATAGAAACACGCACACAAACACACAGAGACGCACACATCATCATATCCTTGCTCTGTCCATCAAGCTCATGAATAGACACATTATTCCACTGAGATTCAAATTTGTACACGCTTAAAATACAGCGGTGTAACAAACAAAAACATTCAAAAGAGAACACGGTTTACAGGTATCACAGGTCGTCATCACCGAGAGGTCGAGCCATTAGCAAAAATATTGAAATATTTGCATTTACATGTGATCAAAAGAGAGAGACATCATTTGTACACAATGGCAATTGTGAAATAGCAGGCAACGTTTATCAAAGCGATGATGGCACAGTACATTCATAGAGTTCAATGGCCACCGAGAGAGTGTGCAGTACACACACACTCATGTATTACACTCATATAGATATATACACGTATTCTTGTATCACTACACGTTACAGGCTCCACGGGCACAACTGCCAAATCAATGGCAAGACCGTTGATTATTTAAAGAGTTGTACTTGTACACATGCACCAAATATCTGTCTGTGTGTGTGTGTGTGTGTGTGTGTGTGGGTTTGTTTGCAACTCCGACTTGCTTTTCGAATATAGACCCCTGGAAATAAAAACCAAGTCAAGTACTAGGTGAACCATTGTATAGTAAAATTATAAAGAACACATTTCTAAGACTAAAACTAAATATGCAGTTCTTTTTTTTAGAAGATGAAAAATACCGGCAGAGGTCCCGAAAACCAAAAAAGCACACGTAGAGTATATGGAGCTCATGCTCATCATACATCCACCTCCTCACACCACTAAAACACTGCGGCATCGCCTTCGCTCCGCTGTAAAAAATACTTAAAATCTGATTGGGGTCCGCTTGCTAATTTCAAAGGCAGCCCGATTAACCTTTTCTTTTGCAGTTCTTAATATCGCCAAATGTTGTATGTTCTTTTTTTTATTTTTTTATTTGCCTTTTGTATTCCACCCCGTGATGGGCTGCCCCTTTGGCCAGGACCCACCTGCGAAAGAGTTTTGAAATCACAATTTGTTTACCTGAATAAATAAAGTAAGTAACTAAATTCTCTCATGTGCTTGAGAAGCACACCACACCCAAAACCAAAAGAAAACTCCAGCTGAAAGACACAAGTAGCAAAAATAAATAAAAGCAAAAGACTAGCTTACATTTAGCTTCTTATCGCACCAAAATCACATTACAAAACCTAAGAAAAAATTAATAAATAGCATTTATTTTATCTAAACTTTAACACTGAGCTGCCACGCTGTGGTGGACGTGTCACATGGCACGATGACGATGAAGAGAGGAGCTCTTTGTGTGTTTTATCACAGTAACAGCTTTGAGACATGGTCGTTTCACATCAGAGCTGGAGGGGCCCGCATTGGGGGCCCCAGCCAGATGAGGTATCGGCGTAAGGCGCCACCAAACAATTCAGATTTCCTGGTCATAGAAACACACCAAAAAGGGGAGAGTGATCTTCAAATGAATACCCTCAGCAGTACCCTACCGGCACGCACACAGACTACGTAATGTACTCAATACACATATATACACGTATACAGTATATACTGTGTACATACTGTATATATATGTATGAATATCGCTATTGTTACACAATCTCCACAGTGTCTAATATCTAATATATTTATATATGTACACAACCCAACCAATTCTGAATCAGCAGTTATCATCACATCTTGAGTCACAATAAATCTATAAATGAATAAAGAATGGAATCACCCAAGATCGGATTTCAACCTCAACAACTATGGTCACCACAACTTTGTGGCGTCAAGCTTGCTGCCTTCAGGACAAGTACACACCTTTGTTGAAGATGGCATCATACACCGTTTCTGCGTGTATATAAACGATGCTAGCTTGCCAGCACTTTCACTTTCTTTTTAAATTAAATAGATATATCTAGCTTCAATTAGGGATAATCATACCCATTGGAGCTTAGGACAATATAATACTGTAGGAATACACATGCCTTTTGCATTGATCTACAATAGATTGGTTTTAACAAACATTTGGCCTAAGTGTCGCCTCAAAAAGATTGCACTTCATGAGTGGTCAAGAGCAACCAGTTTCATTCATTCATATTCATGTGTCATGGAACTTTGTTGACCGTCATTTATGTACAATAATACAGCAGGTATTCAGTCCTGTCAAATAATACTGACATCCTGTCTATAAAACGTTGTCTGATAATGAACAATGTTATCTCATCAGCATATAATAAATTCTTATTTTCCACCTCAAGAAACCTGATCATGTAAGCACAAAACATGTGTTGTTTTCTTTAGTGTTTTATAAGCATGTCATGAATTATGGTTATGAATGGTTATTGTTCTTAAAATGTTCCAGGATTGTCAAAAGCTGTCGTGTTAAAGCATTATTTCCCTTATTTACTTGTTTATATAACTTATTTGTCCCAGTGCCAGGTCGAAATGGATTTGTTTTAGTTTTATTTACTGAGCGATGGTCGCATAAAAGTGTAAATGTTGCTGTAACAAATGGCCAACACATGTGTACAGTTGCACATCATCACATCACAAAACATAACATTTACCCTTGCTATGAATATCAAAATTTCTTCTTAGCAATATTTTAAAAAAGAAAAAAGTCCAATATCAGCCAGAGAAAGGAAAAAAATCTGCGACATAATATACACCAAAATAATACAATAAATAAACTACATTTGAAATTTAAGATGTATCTAAAATTAGATCATAAATTAACAAAAGCCAAATCAATTAAACTAAACCAACCAACCTACCTAAATTAAACTCACATTAGCACGGACATAAAATGAGTGCATTATTGAATTACCGTAAAATTAATGTTGTCGTTAATTCTGACTGACTAGGCACTTGGGAATGTCTTTTGCAGAACAAGCTGGGAAACAAGACAACACTGTTGTTCTCATGAACACTATAGCTGTTGCTGTCGCAGTCGTGCCTGACGCTGTAATCCATATAAATACGTATTAGTGCTTACCTAATTTTGTCTACTACTAATCACCAAAATTCTGAGTGATGTCCTTCCCAGAGGATACCAAAAGTGTTCTTTGCGATGAGGAGAAAGCGATGAGATGAGATGTGAAGATGATGGCAGATGAGCTAGATGATTCGCCCGATCGTTAACACGGGGAGAGTGTTTGTCTGGTTTTTTTTCCGCCAAACCAATTAGTTTGGCATGCGCAGGTTTTTGTCTCTAGGATACTATTGTAGGGGTCGCGGGACACGGGATGAAATCTACAGATTGGAGCTCCAGTTCCTTTTGTTGAAAAGGTCATTAAAAAACAATCTATTTACAAGGTACAAGGTATCAATCTATGATTTGATTATTAGTATTTTCTTTAAATAAATATCTTTTGACATACTCTGTACTTATGGCTGTAAAAAACCTCCTTTTTGTTTATGATTTGAAAAGATATAACACTGAAACAGTTAGCATTTGTACAAGCAAGGCGGTGGTTTGGTTACTGTTTCAATGTTGGGTTGTCGACCGACCCGTTTTTGGGCAACCTGTAATGCACTTTGAAACACTTTGTGTACATTACAAAAGCCACGCGTTAAGCTCTCCAGTTGTCTCATCCTTTTTTTTTTCAATGCTGATCAATGGTTTGGCATACAGTTTAGCAATAATAACAAACAACACTAATTGTAAATGATCTGGACAGAGAAAGAGTAAGAGAAAGGGGGGAGAGAGAAATAGAGAGAGTATTAAAACGTTTAAAAAAATAAAATTGAACAGACAGAATTGTCTGCATACGTTTAAAAGCATCTATACTATATCACTATTCAAAGGGTGTGGTTAATTAAGAGTGCATTGTGCCATGAACACAATTCCAATACATACAATAAATTGTACCCATTTCAATCCAGCTCCTACCAAATAACTTTCAAACAAAGCATTTGCATTTGTGGATCACCAAACGTTTGCGGAAAACTTGGAGCTGGGGAGTGGGGTGGGAACTGAGTGGGTCGGCCCACTTTTGGTCACTCTTATTGGTCTAGAATGTAAAGGGGCTGGGGAGGGGGGGCCGGGTTAGTACGGGGACACCTTTTATCGACCAATCAGGCGCTCAGGTGGGCAGGCTCAGGTTGGCGTTCTCGGCCAGGGGGCTGGACATGCGTATCTGGGAGCTGCTCTTGCTGAGGATGGACAGCTGGGTGCCCCCGTTGACCCCGCTGCTGGCCAGAGACGGATGTCTCTGCTGCTTCAGGTCCACCGCGAAGTAGCGGTTCACCGTCCAGCTGCGCCACTTCCTCTTGATCTCCGACTGCACCTTTGGGGGAGAAACCTCAGGACGTCACTTCTTTTGACTCCCTCTGCGGCCGTAGTACCCGGGTTTGATCCCCCCGGGGTCTGCGGCGCGGCCTGCCTGTAAGGCGTGGCTGGGTTGGGGACTCTAGAGAAAGAGTCCGAAGCCCACTAAATCTCCTTAAATTGAACCTTTCTACTGGAGCTAATTACTCTGTTAAACAAGAATAAAACGAGCCCATCAACGAGTCAACCCATTCTAGGGGATTACTCGCCATCAATTGTTTTATTCTGGTCCATATTTGCCCCAACCTACTATGGGAAAATCCCAGGCATCTCTGAGATGATTTAGCTGTAACTGTAGCTACACCCACAAGCCACCGGAGGCTGCTATTGGGAAAACATACATAGTGCAGGTTTAATGACATTGATCTGAAATCATTGCCGGTTGCCCTGGATAAAAGCGTCCCAGGTCGTTAAGGAAATAGTCGTGACCCTAGCGATCGCTTTACAGAGCAGCAGCGTTGTCTAGACAATCATGGTTGGATCACTGGTGTTCTGGGGCTGAGCCAACGAGCCATGCTTACCTCTCCGTTCAGGAAGCAGTAGAGGACGGCGACCACGAAGCCCTGAGGGGAACAGAGGAGTCAGGAGTGAACACAGTAGCAGGACTAGGACGTGCCGCTCTCGGGTTGAGAGCAGCACCCTGCAAATGAGACTCCCAGTAAACCATAGTGACCTCTGACTGTCATCGCTCATGAAAAGGTTATGGCACACGTGTGATCCGTATATGTGCATAAGATGTGAAACAGTGAAACATTACATAATATGCTAGTTTATCACATCAAAAAAAGAAAAATACTAAAGCAACACAATGCAGCTTTATAGCTACTGCCACGTGACTTAAAACCTCTCATTTGATCTTTGACCTTGGGCTGTATCTCCCATCTAATCACGTTTGTCAGCACTAGGCAAAGCTCTGTGTGTGGGTGTGTCTGTGTGGGTGTGTCAGTGTGTCTCTGTGTGTGTGTGTTTCAGTGTGTGTGTGTGTGTGTGTGTGTGTGTGTCAGTGTGTGTATGTCAGTGTGTGTGCGTGTGTGTTTCACTGTGTTTCAGTGTGTATGTCAGTGTGTGTGTGTTTGTGTGTGTGTGTGTGTTTCAGTGTGTATGTCAGTGTGTGCGAGTGTCAGTGTGTATGTGTGTGTGTCAGTGTGTGTATGTCAGTGTGTGTGTGTGTGTGTGTGTGTGTTTCAGTGTGTGTGTTTGTGTGTGTGTGTTTCAGTGTGTATGTCAGTGTGGTGTGTTTGTGTGTGTGTGTGTGTGTGTGTGTTTCAGTGTGTATGTCAGTGTGTGCGTGTGTCTGTGTGTGTGTGTGTACCTGGAAGGATCCAAGCCCCAGCTCAAACACCAGCCTCTCTCGCTTGCTGACGTCCTCGGGCGAGAAGGCGAACACGGTGTAGTGAATACCAAACAGCGGGATGAGCAGGAGGGTGGAGCGGGCCAGGCGCCTGCACGTGCACAACACACACACACACACACGCACACGCACACAGACACACGCACGCACACGCACACACACACAGGCAAACACACACACACACACACACACGCACACAGACACACACACAGGCAAACACACACACACACACACACACACACACACACACACACACACACACACACACAGGCAAACACACACACACACACACACACACACACACACACACACACACACACACACACACACACACACACACACACACACACAGGCAAACACACACATGCACACACACATATGCACACACACAAGTAAACACACACACGCCATACACACACACACACACACACACACACACACACACACACACACACACACACACACACACACACACACACACACACACACACACACACACACACACACACACACACACACACACACACACAAGGTTACACTCCTTCAAATTCCATCTATCCTCCACCATGACAAAGAGAAAAAACCCAGGATGCGCTAAATGGTTTCAATACGTTTCAATACGGCACGCAAAACACGCACACGTCAGGGTCATTCCGCCTGAGCGCGTTTCCATCGGCGCTTCCACTCAACGGGTGGTGTTTTTTTTTATTTTGGGGGGGTGTCAGTGAAGTCACATCAGGGAAAGGTTCCAGACTGGCTGCTGCAGCTGTCGCTTTTTAATTTAGCGTAGGTACGTTTCCATGATTAGGCCACGGCGCGGAGTCTATCGTGGTGTCGGCAGACGTGACAGGGAGTCGATATGTGCGGGACTCGCTTTCTATTCCCGCACTCGTTTCCACTATCACACTATCACTATCACACTATCACGTTTCATTTGCCGCCGGGTTCATTTTCTTTTCGAGCGTTCCTCTCAAGACGAGTATGAGACTGTGTTCGTACAACATCGAAACGCATTTAACCTAATGGGTGTTTCACACAGAGACATTTGTTCATTTGTGTTCAAGCATGGGGTGGAGGGGAGAGATTGAGATGCAGTACAGTCAACACGGACAGACAAAGCAAGGAAAACAGGGTTTATATGGTGTGCATTTCAATGACGTCCCCCCTTATCCATAGATTATTATTGCATTTATTTAAATTGAACTGTGAGAGAATTGTGCAGGATTTTTCCCTAAAATACTACAGCTAATGTTAAATAAGAAGCATTATAACTTTCCTGCCAAGCGTCCATTAGCTATAATAAACATATATAATCAATAAAAAATGTATGTAATATAAATAATATTTCTTAATATTGAATGACAAACGTCCGTCCAATGTCCAACTGCTAAAATGTGCATTTAAAGACTTGTTAATAATGAAAGGCAAACTCCCTTTTATGAAATCTGCTCCTCTCATGTTATATTTGCTTGTTTCACTAAATCCTTAACAATTCACATCTAGGTCTAGAAGAGGCTGCGTGTGGTGTAAAAGTGTGGGAAATACACAAATATCATTTCACGCAATGAGAGGAGACACACTACCAAACACACGTGCATAACGAGAAAGACACACGGTACAAATGCAGACTCACACACAATCACACAGACAGACACAATCACACACACACACACACACACACACACACACACACACACACACACACACACACACACACACACACACACACACACACACACACACACACACACGCACACACACACGCACACACACAAACTCACTCATAGTCTAATTGCAGATACAAAAAAACATAGACAAACGCACACACACTAAAATTGTAATGGCGGATACGAGCAAATAAAAACACACATACACACAAAGACACACACACACACAAAGACACACTGACACACAATCACACACTTACAGTGTGATGGCGGATAACTCTGACATCCTGCACGAGTGCTGAGCCGCCTGTGTGGGCTCACTGAAGCATTTCTGAGCACAGCTGCTACACAGCACAAAGACAACAACAACAACAACAACACAGCCACAAAACAAGGACAACGTCTTTAGGGACACTCATGTCTGGAGGAACTCACACAGACAGACGGTTGCACATGTTCACGTGCGCCCGTACACGCACACACACGTGAACATACACACACACGCTCACAGTCAAACAGACACGTACCTGGACAAGTACACACACGCAACACACACACCTACACACATGTATAAATATACTTGTGTGAATGCACACCCACACACCCCCACACCCCCCCCCACCCACACACACACACACACAAACACATTGACTTATACTCACACACACACACACCCTCCTCCTTACGCACTTCCTCCAGAAGCACTACACCCACACACACACACACACACACACACACAAATACATAAACACACACACATAATACGCATGTATACAAAAACACCCGCACACTGATCATGTCTGCAGACACATGGAGATTATCCAACCAGATGACAATAGAAATGTGGGGTCTTCAAAGACCACTCGCCTTGTCGCCTAGCTGGTGCAGAACAACAAGGCTAAATATACATACAGTCCAGTCCATCCTTCTGTATACACTTTATACACACACTGTACATACAATACTGGTGTACAACGAGATCAAAGCTTACTGGGCCAACAGCCAGCACGTAGCCATGGTGATAAGGTGATGAAAGGCTAGTGTTTAGGAGGAGGAGGATGAGGAGGAGGAGGAGGAATGCATTGGAAGCTGTATGGTCATGATCCCACTGCCCCCAGCGTGTTTTATCACCAAGGGGAGCAGGGATGGATGATGGATTAATCTTTGACGTAATGCAATGATCTCAAGTGACACCGTGGTGTTGCGTGTAAAGGATTCAGGTATCTGGTTATAGAGCAGTTCGTGGTTCAGAACTGTTCAAGGAGCGTTTAGTTAAAACAACTCGGGTCTGCTTACATATGTCATGATGCTGAACGTCGCATCGTTTACAGCGTGAGCTCACCATTTCCTCACGGACTGTTCAAAGCCAAAGCTACACTGTCCCTGGGATTGGTTCACTTACAGGTAAATGCTGGACTCGTTGCCACCGATGTCAGGAGACTGCAGCTTCTGCACCAGGATGATGATAATTCCAACGAACAGAACAAAGTTGATCTGCGACAAGAAACAGAATTTGACATTGTAACCAAATGTGTCCTCCTCACCACAAAGATACAATTAGATGGAAAACAATATTTTAAAGATATTGTATAATATGCACATTTATTTCAGTTTGAAGCGTGCTCTGACACTAATTCTGTCATGTTCAAACGAACATGACCAGCAGCAGATATCTCATGGTCAACGTTTTATCATTGAGCTTCACTTTTCTTGGGTGTTCAGGGTTTGAAGAGAGAAGAGAGCAGAAATATTGCATAATGTACCTTAAAATAAAATGTTATTTGTGTTGTGATGGTATATACGCTTTGTTTAGTTATTTGCCTTCATACCATTATGGAAGCTACCACTGGTCCCTTGATCACCCACCAGAGGGCAGTGTTCTCATTGGTATCCCAGCATCTGGAGTGGAAAACGGAAACTATGTCAATTTGCATGATCAAGAGTCAAGACCCATGATGGAACGCATGAATTCGTAAGGCGGAAGCTTCTTCCCTGCTTTGATGTTAATGAAATTAAGATAACTGGATATGACTGGATATAATATATTCATTGTACGCGAAAACATCTGGGATTGTTTTCCAACTGTGGTGTTGTTGGTGATTCGTTCAGATTGATTTTTGTCTATTAATCATACAACAACATTCAAGTATATATTTAACACAAGACAGAAGGTACTGTATCAGAACTGCTTCATAAGCTGTGTTGACGGTGCAGATAAAACCTTTTCTAGGGTGAAGTAGTGCTCAGACTCACCCAGTGTCATCAAAATGGAGTCTGAGAACAGCCCAGACTGTTACACAGATAGTAGGAGTTCCTGTAATAACAGTGATGAGTATTAAAACCCTGCATTGTAACAACATGCCATTTATCTTATAAATCACATGAATCCATACAATTACAAAAAACAATAGTAATGTACACAATACATTCATTCTTAGTATGATGAGCACATCTGATGGGCCAACTGCATATGGGAATGTTCCAGAAACAAATCAACCCAGTGTTTGCTTTTTTGCATAGCTTTTCCCACAACAAGACTACATTTCCCATGAACATCACAAGACACACTGCCGTGTCTTGTCTCACAGCACTGCCTAAGCTCACTCAGGTAATACGAAGATCTCTGTTGGTGTTACAGACCTATAGAATACTTTTATTTTGAAATGATACACATGGGGGTTTCCGGGGTTCAGGGCAGATGGTACCCACCCCAGCCGACGATGGTGTACCAGTAGAAGTACCGTCTCTCTGGGAAGAAGGTCTCCACCAGCAGGGTGAAGAGGTAGAGCCCCTCGATGAACAGCCAGAAGTAGTTGGACATCACACAGTAGTGGAAGAACACCATCACAGTCTTACACGGCACCTGCAAACCAGAAATCACAGAAAATGTGCCTTCAGAAAAATGTAATGTATATATATATTTTTTTTTCAGTTGTAAAGGAGGATAAAATTCCTAATTCCCTGGTGCATTTGGTTTCTTGCCAAATTCTTGCCCCAGAAATAGCTGATTAAGATTGTGCCAATAGCAACAATCAAAGCACATTTAAGCCCCTCTGGGATTATAATAATAATCGTTTGTCAAAACAATTATTTTTTGTCCAAGCATTTTTTGGTTTTTCTAAAAAACCAATGTGCCCTTCTGGTTGGGAAAAAAATGCAAATAAATAAAAATGCTTGACAGCAGCCAACATCAAAAGAAAAAAAATCCCTCCTTGCAGCGACTCTGTTTCACCGGAGATAGTCGTCAGTAGCGACAGGGATGCTCTAGGGGGCAGCAGAGTGTAATGACGAGTTTCACCTTTAACACAAACTAATTATGAATTACCCACATTACGCTCCAACAGCAGACAAGCAGAGGACCTATACGCTGGATTAGCCGGGGCCACGTTTGATGACATTATTATTGTCACCGTGAGGCTGTGTGTGTATGTTCCCCAGCCCCCTAACAGGCGACTACATGCGACCCATGTTTTCCACGGTGACAGTTAAAGGCCAAAGAGCCTTTAAAAAAAAAGAGGAACTGGCGAGAGCAGCAGCGGCTGGGGCCATTGATATGATAATGTGTCTTTCCAGTGGCCTTGCTTAAAAAACATTAACATACATAAATAGCTTTATTTATCTAAAACAATGCCCGCGCCGGAGAAGGCTGCTACTGCATGGGTAATCGGGAGGGAGGGGAGAGTGTGAGTCATCTAAGAGCATGTTTCGCTTTTTGTTAATAAATAAATAAACAAATAGCAAGCCTCCGCGTTGGGTTTGAAATCCATTTGAACGACGGACGGCGCTTAAGAGGGGAGACGGAGAAAAACAAGGAGGACCATGAAAGCTCACTTAAAAGCCTATTAGAATTCATATAGCAAGGCGACGGTAACTCCCCATAATTTTACATAATCAACTGACATATCACACACACACACACACACACACACACACACACATACACACACACACACACACACACACACACACACACACACACACACACACACACACACACACACACAAAACACACAAAACACAAAACACAAACAAAACACACTGGTGATTAAATTTAGAATGGGGAGCTCTTGTGTGGTTGGGTTAGTCATCACCGTGTAAGTAGCTAGCTGTCAATAGCATATGTTATAAAAGCAGCTAGCGCTTTAGGAACATATCGTGCTCTTTGCTAAAGAGCTAAACATACAGAAGCATATATACATATATATATATATCTGTAAGTATATATATATATATATATATATATACGGATGTATATATATCGGAATATTACAGGAGACTTGTGTAAACCAGGCCCTGTTGAGAGTGAATAGATAGAAATAGAATGAAATAGAATAGATAGTGGAGGGACTGACGGTGTGTTCGAAGCAGTGGTCACTGTCCTCCTCTTCAGCGTACAAAACGCCGTCCTTGATGAAGACGGAGATGGCCCGCAGGATGAAGGACACGAACAGGTTCATGTGAATGAAGTTCCTGGTGCAATGGAGCTTCCTGGAGCATGATGGTGGTGGGGGGGGGGGAGAGTAGGGAGGGAGGACTATTGAGTAGGAGCAGTTGGAGAGCGATATCATTCATATGCATGTCTTTTAAACACAAGTTACACAACATCGAAACAATAAAATTTCAACATCTGTAGATGACCGACGTTTTCGCATTCGTTATAAACCAGGCTTCCGAAGGTATTGACGCATGTTTAATGTACACTGCCGTAGCTTGAATAGTTCTTTAAAAAATAAAAACACAACAGTGACCAAACTCACCTGAATCTACAGAGGATGACCATGGCTGTCGTGAGAGACACCAAGGATGTGCTGTAGCCCACGGTGTACAGAGCCTTCACCGACGCATAGTACATGTCCTACACACGCACACACACATGCACACACACATGCACGCACGCACGCACGCACGCACGCACGCACGCACGCACGCACGCACGCACGCACGCACGCACGCACGCACGCACGCACGCACAACCAACCACAGACAAAAACAAACAAACAAAGAGAATGTGATTAAGTATAGAGGCAGCCATACAGGTGATGGGTGGTTATATCCTGACATATAAGTGGGGGGGGGGGGGGGGGTCCTACTGGTTTGGTGGTGTTGTCATCAAAGAGGCAGACGTCCACGTAGTGCGGGAACGGCTCGGACCAGCCGTCCTCCGTACAATTGCGGACCACCTTTCCCATCTCTGTCCGGCACAAGGAACACACAAAAACCACAGTCCCCATCACGAGCCCGCACACGCACACGCACAGCAGCAGGGGTGCGTCAGAGACGACGCGGATGAACCAGAGTTAAAATTGTGAATGAATGAGGAGGCATGCGCGACTGCTGTTGCTACGACAACAACGACGACAGGGACGTGCCTTCGTGAGGGTTCATGAATTCGTTGAAGAGTTCTGGACAGTTGACCTCCACGACCTGGCCCACGCCGGCCGCCTGCCAGCAGGTGAGGTTGTCCCACAGCCACGGGCACCCTGGGGTGGGGGGTAGAGGGGGTGGAGGGGGTGGGGGGCAATGGATCAGACGACGCAAGTGAAGGGTCGTTTATAATTCATTCTTTACTTAATTGTATTTTTTCACGAGACGACAATAACAATAACCACAACAACAATAAAGACATGTGGACACAAAAAACCCGCAGATACAACATCAAACAACAATAATAACAGCAACAACAACAACAACAACAGTAAAGAGTGAAAGCTAGATTAAAGAGATGGCACTTGTTTACGCAAACAATCATTTCGTGTTCGTAAACAACACCTTTTTAATTTGGCGTGGATGTGTGTGGTTCAGGAACAGGGTTGATAATGGATGGAATGAATGTCGACATTCAAAATGATCACACATTTTTTTGTTTCCTTCATAACAAGGTATGTCCTTGATTAATGAGAGAGAATACTTCAAAGTTCAATTCAAATGGGTACCTCATTTTCAAGATCAATGCACAACTTCAAACCACAGTAAAAATCAGTTTGTACTGCTCCACAAAATGGCAGATTTTCCCACACACTGTTTTGCTTCAGACTCTGTAGCTGAATCATATAGCATTGTGACCAAGCGTGAGACCCCTGTAAGTAAAATAAACAACTAAATAACTCCAAATAACGTAGTTGACCCAGCAGCCCACTGTGGTAAGCGGAGATCATTCGCATCTTTAGTCAATTTCGAAGGATGCACCCTTTTTATTTATTCCTGTGAAACAGAGGGCTTCAAAATGTATCATCATCCTCCAATTCAGAAAAGGGCCTTCTGAGAGACACCGGCATTGGCTCAAAATGTAGGCTGAGAGAATCCTGGCCTGATTTAACTAGACTAACGAGGTCAGATTCATGCAGAATGCCGGAAGTCTTTTTAGGCAACTCGGGTTCATTCCATCACAATGTTCATGACTCTACACATATACCATGTCCTCAATGCATAGTGCCAGCTCCTTTTTTCATGACTTTTTTCTTTGAGCAAGTTGTGAGCGAGATGGGATCCAAGATGGTGGCTCATGCAAACGACTAGGACAGAATTCAGGCAAATGCTTTTATGATACTCTATCCCTCCCTGGGACTGTTTCTGTCTGTCCCGCATCTTCATGCAGTTTATCGCTGCCCTCTACTACTCTGCTGCAGAGGCAGCGAAAAATCAATCCCCCAATGATTTATGGACTGAGAACGTTTTTGTGTGTGTGTGTGTGTGTGTGTGTGTGTGTGTGTGTGTGTGTGTGTGTGTGTGTGTGTGTGTGTGTGTGTGTGTGTGTGTGTGTGTGTGTGTGTGTGTGTGTGTGTGTGTGTATGTGTGTGTGTGTGTGTGTATGGGGGGGGGGTGCATGTGCATGTTCATGTGCAGGTAGTAATAATGCATTACTACGATGCAAGAGTCTGCGAGCATGTGTGTTAATATAATTAAGCAGGTGCTTGTGTCTGTCTGTGTGTGTGTGTGTGTGTGTGTGTGTGTGTGTGTGTGTGTGTGTGTGTGTGTGTGTGTGTGTGTGTGTGTGTGTGTGTGTGTGTGTGTGTCTATGTGCATGTGTGTGTGTCTATGTGCATGTGAGTGTGTATTTGTGAATTGGTTTCTACCCGTGCGACTATGTGTGTGTCTATCACCATGATTTGTGTGTGTGTGTGTGTGTCTGTGTCTACATGTGTATACTATCTACATTTGTGTCTACGTGTGTGTCTGTGTACATGATGTGTGCATGATCTGTTGTGTGTCCCCGAGTTAAGATGTTGCTCCATTCTGCTTCGGTCCTTAATCTGTTTTGGTTCTGTCTGGTGAGCTGGACATGAATCGAATGACTTTTTTTAAAGGGCAGATAGCAGAAAAATGGTAGAGTGGTACGGCTGAGACACACAGGACAGCCGCTCTAGCAGAGGATTGGCGTCTGTCATTGGCTACAGCCCCCCCCCCCCCCCCCCCCGCACACAAAAAAACATGTGAGAGGCGCCCCAAACGTTCACACAATGCTTGTCACACACACACAAACACAATGTCATGCAAACAAACCCACACACACACACACACACACACACACACACACACACACACACACACACACACACACACACACACACACACACACACACAGTTGTACAAATGGTGGCAAAACAAGACGTGCACATTTGCACCCATTTTATACCAGATATTTTACGCGTTTTGCCAATATCAAAATTAATATCCGATTGCCCAAAACCAGGGGTGACCAGGGTCTTAATTCTGATCGCACACAGATATGATAACAAATAGACACTCACACAAACAGTGGAATGAGTTTGGAAACATTAGCATATCATGAATATTCCAGACACAGGGCCTCCATACGATATGGTTCCGGTGAAACAGCAGGATACCAATCACCAGTCAGGCCCAGATTGGCTGCTGCTCGGCAGCCACGACGGGAGGAGAATGTCATTCATCATCTCTACCGGAGAAAGGTCGGCTGCTGCCGGCTAACCACCAGCAATCACTGGAGCAGGATCTCTGGGATATCGACGGATCGCTCTGTTGGACCTCGCTCTCTCTCTCTCTCTCTCTCTCTCTCTCTCTCTCTCTCTCTCTCTCTCTCTCTCTCTCTCCTTCTCCCCCTCCCCTCTCTCTTTCTGTCGCTCTCTCTCTGTCACTCTGTCACTCTCTGTCACTCTCTCTCTCTCTCTCTCTCTGTCCCTCCGTCTCTCTCTCTTTCTCTCTCTGTCCCTCTCTCTCTCTCTCTCTCTCTCTCTCTGTCACTCTCTCTGTCACTCTCTCTGTCACTCTCCCCTTCTCTCACTCTCCCCCTCTCTCTCTCTCTCTCTCTCTCTCTCTCTCTCTCTCTCTCTCTCTCTCTCTCTCTCTCTCTCTCTCTCTCTCTCTCTCTCTCTCTCTCTCTCTCTCTCTCTCTCTCTCTCTCTCTCTCTCTCTCTCCCCCTCTCTCACTCTGTCTCTGTCTCTCTCACGCTTGCTTCCATTCCACTGTGTAAACAAGGATCCAGAAATAAAGACATGGGGGTTGGTTAACTGTCCTCTGCCAGTACTAGGAGGGCCCGGTCAGGGTAAAGCTGAGGACATGATGCCCTGGCTCTTGGAAGGCTAGTAATGAACACAGTTTTAAGGCAATCTACCTACATCAAAAGACATGACTACTGACACATAATGACAGAACCAACAACACCTTAATTTGTTAGAAATTACATATTCCTAATGAATAAATACTAATTATTATAGGCATAATTTAGCATTACTGGCATAATTTAGCATTACTGTTACACCCACCCACCCACCCACCCACCCACCCACCCACATACACACACACACACACACACACACACACACACACACACACACACACACACACACACACACACACACACACACACACACACACACACACACACACACACACACACACACACACAAATACCAACACAAGGCACCTATACAACAAACATATTACTTTAAAGATGGGGTTAACAAGGCTGTAAAAAATCCTATTGATTCATAATTCAAAATAATTTCATAAATTTCTGTAAATGTTTAGGCGGTATAATGTTGAGGGGATGTTCATTCTGTTTATAATCACCAGGTAGAACTTTTGAATAACTGCAACTTTGAGTAGACAGCATTTACAAAGCATTGTTCTTAAATTAATACACAATAGTAAGCAATTCAAGTTATAAATGATTAAT
Organism: Gadus chalcogrammus; assembly: GCF_026213295.1. Taxonomy (NCBI): domain Eukaryota; kingdom Metazoa; phylum Chordata; class Actinopteri; order Gadiformes; family Gadidae; genus Gadus; species Gadus chalcogrammus. The sequence continues at coordinate 7,421,053 of NC_079419.1, read as the reverse complement.
CAAATATCGACAAAATGGTTGATGATTTACAAGTCGGTGATTTAGAAACTATTCACAACGTATTAATAATGCTTTATAGGCATTTAATTAATGCTGAAAATCTTTAATTAATTCAGGTAGTTATGAACCATTTGTTAAGTATTTTGTGTGAGCTCATCTAAACAGAGCACTATCCATGCCTTACTACTTATTACTATACTTGGTACTTCTGCAATGGTACTTGAGGCATTTCCAATCTTGAAATCCTATTTATAAATGCTTGGTAAGGCACCGATAGTACTCGCTTTAGCTGGGCTATCACAGATTACCTAAATAGTTATTCCTTACTCCATAAAGTATTCATTAATTGTAGTCGATTATTCATGTATGAATACTCGTATGAACCATGCTTCTTAAATTAGGAACTTCCTGTTTACTACTTCTTGATGAATGCTTAACAGTTGCAGTTACTCTAAAGTGCCAACAATGACCTAAACATTTTATATTCAGCCGATTTTGGTCAAATGCTCTGTTTCAGGTAAAAATTAAACATTGAATTATTCTATTGTTAATGTATTTCCAACCAGTACCTAAAACATACAGTAGGTTGAAATCCTCAAAAAAAAAAGTCGGCAGAACAGAGATGAGGATATTAATTATACAATGGATGAAGTAGACATTCAAGGTTAATCTTAGGTACATCCCGTCAAAATGAATCGTTCTCAAATTCCTCCAATTCGGTTTGATAAATTCAGTCTTGTGAAATATAAAGTCTCCCTTTTATGTGCATACTCAATGTGTGGGTGCTGGCATGCATGCTGTGTGTGTGAGTGTGTATGCGTGTGTGTGATTGTGTTTCCGACACTACAGAATCACTCTGGCGGCTCACAGAGACATTCGCTCCCTGTCATGAGTAACGTTACTCACATCCCACCTCCTGCTCCAAAAAAAAGCTCCTGCAGTTCATGAAATCAAAAACTGATTACGATACACTAAACAGAACATTGAATAGCAAAAAATAACTCACTTATAGGCCTTCACACATGAACTCAAGATTAACTCTGGAGAATAAGGTCAGAAGATGATCAGAGGTTGCAATTTCAAACATGCAACTCACAACAGTAGATAGGCCGTATTAGACGTGTTCGAACATATCAGAGAAGCTCTGTATACTTTAGATGAGTGTTGGTGCCTTGGTAGAGCGTGTAGGACGAAGGCCGTAACGGGAGAAGCATGCTGTGGCATTCGCAGTGTTTTTGGCGAAACACTTTGAAGCTGGTGGCTGAGGCTACCAACTCCGTATTGCTCAGTCTTTTTGTGGTGATATCATCACTGCATTCATTCAGACACATCCAAAATATAAACAGAAGAGTCGAAAGCAGAAAGAAGTCAGAACGGAAAATACAGGCCAGAAGAGGGGAGTACGGAGCAGCTTCACTCCGTACTCCGGTGTGGGGCCAGTGGTGTGATAGAAACATCTGTAACACGCCAACTCGCTCGATGGGAATTCTCCGGCTCTCAGATTCTCAGGCCTGTACAATTGGGAACGGTTAGATTTAACTCTCCGGAGGGGCGGATTCTGACATTTTTCTCCATACATCCAGCCCCACCATGTATTATATGGGGAAGTACAGACTTTCGCTCTAAAAGTTCGCTTTTTAACTGAGCTTCCCTTTTCCTTCAAAAGTAGGGCACTTTTTATACCTCTCCAACTATGAATGTTTTCACACTTCACACTTGACACTACACACTACACACTACACACACACACACACACACACACTACACACACACACACACACACACACACACACACACACACACACACACACACACACACACACACACACACACACACACACAAACTTTAGTATTTAACAAGGCGAATAGCCAGTGAGTCAGTGAGCCGGCTGGGACTCGCAGTAAAGCTGGGGTGTGCTTTTCCTCATGCATCCCCAGCATGGGGTGTGATAGCTAGCTGCCCATATCAACCAGTCAACCGCCAACTGTAATAATGACTTCCAGCACTCGCCATCCTCATTTCCTGTTGTCGGGGGAGGGAAAAAAGTGCGAGGGCGTCGCAGTCGGAGGCCTCACACAGACATTGAGTCTCACTTGAGATCACTGGATATACACAGACACTTACTCTGGTGAGAGAGCTCCTGGCCGTCGAAGGGCTTAGGCCTCACTTTGATTCACGATACTCTGAAAGGGCTTTGAACACGTTTGTTGTCTGTTTCTGAAGGTCGAGACAGATGTGAAACAACGCAAACATCAGCCTGTGCTTTCACTTGGTGATGCTCCGGGGAACAGAATCGTCACCGCCCCAGTTCATCTCGTAATGGGGGCCTGATGACCTCATGCCCTTATGGCTTCATGACCTCATGACCTTATGACCTCGTGACCTCATGAGCCCGTGGCTCTCCCCCCCCATCTTGACCTCTGTTTTTACGCACACATGAACACACACACACACATGAAGTGTCGACATGCACATACATTCCCATACTGCACTTCTGATGTGGTATGTACATACATATACCGTACCGACGGCGGTGGCTTTACTTACCAAACTCCAGGTCATCGTTGGGGGTGTGCTGCTCAATCTGCTCCATGCACTTCTCATGTTCCCGCTTGATGATGCAGTGTCCTGAGTACGAGACCACCTGGGACACACCGGTTCACACACACATGCAAGCACACACACACACACACACACACACACACACACACACACACACGCACACACACGCGCACACACACACACACACACACACACACACACACACACACACACACACACACACACACACACACACACACACACACACACACACGCACACACACACACACACACACACACACACACACACGCACATACACGCATACACACACACGCACACACACACAAAGACATTTATAAACCTTTTAAATCTGTTCCTTGATGGGTCAGAGAAACCATTAAAGGAGACATATTATACCACCAGGTGTGAGTGTGATTAGCCTTACAAGCCGTTTCGAAAATCTGCCCCATATGACGTCACTAGTGGGCGTGTCCACCTAGATCTGTGCTGGATAGATCAGTCTACCAGCCTACCCAGTGGACTGAAGTAAACGTTGCTCATCTATCCATCACAGATCTAGGTAGTCACCCACTAGCGATGTCATATGGGGCAGATTTTCGAAATCACACTCACACCTGGTGGTATAATATGTCCCCTTTAATGTAACACTCTCCCCCCTCCCACACACAAATATGTGTGTGGAAGTACATGGAAATTCTCACTGCCTTTACAAAGCATAAACAAAGAAGGGCACTCACAAAAAACACTCACACGCACACACACACACAGACACACATGGGAATTATCACTGCCTCATAGCATCAACAAAGGAAGGCCAAAATAAACACACACAAGCACACACAGACATGCACACACAAACACCACACACTTGCACGATACAGGTGGCATATTTATCCGCGTAGCCTTATCAATGGCTTTCACCTTCTTCGTCACTCTCTCTCTCTCTGTTCATCCCTACTCCCCCACCATGATAGGATAAGCATAATATAACTCACCCTTCCCCTGACCCTTGTCTGACTCATCTCTCTGTTTCTCATTCGCATCTGTTTCTCTCTCTCTCTCTCTCTCTCTCTCTCTCTCTCTCTCTCTC
>NC_079419.1:7409899-7412399 GCF_026213295.1 Gadus chalcogrammus | reverse complement strand
CTAACGAACAGATAGAGATATATAGAGAGATAGAGTGAGAAAGGACGAGATAAAGCGAGAGAGAGAAAAAAAGAGAGAGAGAGAGAGAGAGAGAGAGAGAGAGAGAGAGAGAGAGAGAGAGAGAGAGAGAGAGAGAGAGAGAGAGAGAGAGAGAGAGAGAGAGAGAGAGCATGAAACATTACATCAATTAATTTAAATATTACAGACAGAGCTTGATCCTCCTGAAAACTCCCATGTGGTATTTCTCTGGAAGCAGCGTTCATTAATATGCATTTGAGAATAACAACCCCATCTACCTTATAGCAAGCACACGACGAGAGCTTCGTATGGATGCTCTACTGGTATATATTCGATTACATTTTTACGCATAGTGAGCACGGTTTATGCGTGCGTTGAATTCCTCCAAACATGAGGTGGTTTAAATAATTGATCAGAACTAGTTTGGACCGATCCCAATTCAACGAGACAATCATTTCAATTAACCCAACTGCAAGCAAGCGGTTCGGCTGTAGAGGCTGGTGTGGCTGTCAGAATGCAATAATGCTGCAGTTCACCATGGTACAGTTAACATTTCGTCCTATGTCGTAAAGACTCTGACCTCTATGGCGGGTTTTTTTTATATCTTTCTTAGACAACTGACTTGAGATATTAGCTTTTTTTAATTCTAGCGTGCAAATGCTTGCACAGCGCAAAAGGGATGAAGGCAACAATCGTACGAACGAATAACCTAATATGGTGCAGAACATATGCAATTATAATTAATTAATTCCAGATCAATTAGTTCCTCAAACCATCAGCCATTCCAGAAATTAGAAAACGACATAAAAACATATAGCGCATACGAGATCCCACCAAACAAGCCGTTCGAGAAGGAAGTGAAAAAACACAAAAAAAACATTTAATGTTAAATGGAAAAATATTCTTACATAGGCTATCAATACTACCATTGGAAAAAAAAATCATATGACACATGTCAAGGAGCAATTGAGATGCGAGTAAAAGAGCTCACCATTGCTGTAGAAAGACAAAACAGGCGAATTTACCATTGCGTAATCTCTCCTCTGAAGCAATGTCGGCCTAAAGCCACGCGCTTGTTCTGGAACACGTGCGATATTTTAGTTTTTTTTCTGCTAATTGTTTGGCGGTAAGGATAGCGCGTGCTCCGCTGTCCCTACAAGAGATGCGCGCGTCTCAGTTGTCGTGTGGAAATGATAGGTATTGGTGCTCGTGCTGCCTGCCGCAGCGCGCGCTCACCGTGTTGGCTGCCGCTGCGCCACGAGGAGGAGGAGGAGGAGGAGGAGGAGGAGGAGGAGGAGGAGGAGGTATGCATTCCTAGGAGATTTGTTTTTGCCCATCAGTAAAGACAGCACACGATTTAACTATGGCCATACAGATGCGCAACGAGAATAATCATACAGAAATCGATTGTGGCATGCCTCGCTGGCTGGCTCTCTTACTGTATCGCAGTGACTGTATCCCACTGACTACCTCACTGATGTGATGCACAACGCTGTAGGCTACTTCCAATACGACGCAAGGCTTATGCATAGCAATGCGTAATTAATTAATTTATACAACAAAACTTTACGCATGTTTATAGATTCAGGTTCCTAATCATGATCTAGGCCACGCATCACTTACCCATCGCCGCTGGTGTCTCACCAAATCCTTCTGTATGTTTGTCATGTAGAGATGTTCAGCCCCACGGAGAGGTAGCAGGCATCATGGGCCTGGGGCAGCCTCAGGCACTGGGGGTTAGGGGTGGTGACTGGAGGAGGTCATTAGTCCATCAGAGCGGTCTTCAAAGCAATCGATACACAGATGGACAGACCAAGAAACAGACAGACAGGTAGACAGGTAGACAGATGGATAGATAGATCCACAGACAGACAGACAGACAGACAGACAGACAGACAGACAGACAGACAGACAGACAGACAGACAGACAGACAGACAGACAGACAGACAGACAAACAGATACATAGAATAGATAGATAGATAGACAGACCGAAAGGTAGACAGATGGACAGACAGACAGACAGACAGACAGACAGACAGACAGACAGACAGACAGACAGACAGACAGACAGACAGACAGACAGACAGACAGACAGAAAGAAAGATTGACAGACAGGTAGAAAGATTGACAGACAGACAGACAGACAGACAGACAGACAGACAGACAGACAGACAGACAGACAGACAGACAGACAGACAGACAGACAGACAGACAGACAGACAGACAGACAGACAGACAGACAGACAGACAGACAGACAGACAGACAGACAGACAGACAGACAGACAGACAGACAGACAGACAGACAGAGATAGATAGATAGATAGATAGATAGACAGATAAGACAGATATACAGATAGACTGGTCGATAAATAGACCGGTCGATATTGATATAGATATAGATATAGATATAGATATAGATAAAGATATAGATAGACAGGTAGATAGATAGACATATATAAAGATAGATATGTCTGTATTAA
>NC_079419.1:7404899-7407399 GCF_026213295.1 Gadus chalcogrammus | reverse complement strand
CTCTCTCCCCCCATCCCTCTCTCTCGCTCATTCTCTCTTTAAATTCCTCCCTCCTTGTCTCCCCCTGCACCTCATCCATCTGTATTAAACACGATGTCTGTTTTTCCATATTTTGCGGGTTACCGTACAACCATAAAATTGGCGGCGTCGCCATGGCAACCCGCCTCCAACGCGTTTGCGGGACGGGATCAGCGAGGGAAGGAGTGTCGAGCCCACCCGTCGACCTGGATCTCTACCATGACTCAGCAGGAGACCAGACAAGACACCCCCCCCCCCCCCCCCCCCCCCCCTGCCCCCTCCCGTCTCCGCCGTCTCCATGTTCACTGTACCTCTCTGAATGGAGGAAACGAGAGTGATCATTGAATAAAAAAGTTAAATGGCTGTGATAAAAAACAAAAATAGGATTTTCTTAACTCATGAGTTTCATTTCAGTTCAGGATAGGATTGAGCAGATGAAGTGACGAGAAGCACAATTTATATCGGCGGGATGTTTTTACGGGATAAGATATCCAATTTTATTTCAAACGCGAGACGTGTTTTACCCAAGACCCACTCCTAACGTCTGCTGCGAAATGCAAAACCAAAAGAACGGTGCACTTGGACGTCCATTTGCAGTGCTTCTCTCCAGCAGCGGAGAGCGAGCCGCCGCCGACGGCTGATTACCTTTAATGTGTGGCTGGCTGTGTGGAGCGACTCTCTGGAGCGGACAGCCATAATTGTAGGGTGTCAGGCTAGAATGTCGCAGCACACTAAAGTGTTCTCTAATGAACGACGTGTGTCATCGTCACGTCCCTTCCTTTATGACGGGAGAGCGGGGGGGCTGTCACGCCGAGCCTCAGCCTGCCCTCTCATCGGGACTTGATGAGAGCGTTTGTTTGTGTGATGAGGATGTTTCATGACTAAAATGTTGCACTGCTGTTTCTGTAACTTCAGATTCAGGTTTGAGTACAGTGTTTTCTAGATTTTCGAGAAATGTGTTGCATGTTACTTTGAGTGATTGTTGTCTTGCTTATGGGGGGGTTCATTTGGTTCGTTTGTGAAGAGTTGTTGGACTTCAACACGTGGGGAACTGAGAATCCTGTCAAAAGACACACAATTAGACGCAATCAAGTAAAACCACAGAAATGTCTCTGTGTGTGTTTGCGTGAGTGTGTCTGTGTGTGTGTGTTTGCGTGTGTGTGTGTGTCTGTGTGTGTGTGTGTAAGTCATTTGCTCTGGCAGCATGTTCCTCCTGTCACCATGACAACAAGAACATGTTGTTCTTTTCATCTTCCAGTGCTGATAGAACCCTAGCACCGGCAGAAGAATTGTGTCGTAATGCCCCACGTCCCGTCAAAAAAACTGTTGTGCAACATTGTTGGAAACGCACAATTTGTGTGTCTTTTTGTAAGGTGTTGTGAAGAATTCTGAAGACACAGTGTGCCACATTCCACTGTAGCGTTCTCGTACCACACATGCTTTGGAAAGGCATTGCTAATTGCTCCATTTCCAGGACCGATCCATTCTTTAAATGATAGTACATTTAACGACGAATCTCCATGGCTGTTCTGTTCCACATGCTACGCCTTAGTCTCTCCGTGCTCCTCGTGACCAAGTGGTCATTCTAGCATGCTGAAAGAGCCCAGCTGTGTGCCTAAAGGCCTCACAGCTGGCCTTCTCCTTCTCTTCTTCCTCTTTCTGATGACTTGTCTTGTAATTCGTTTTCTTAGACACAATCACAGTGATTAGCGAGGGGGGAAACATGGCAACCGTCACAAACGCCCTAGTAAACTGCATCACCAGGCTGGAGATCAGATGTTTGTCCAAAGAAGACGGTTCACAGTACAGATGATTTGTATCTACATTGAGGTATAGTCAAGACGTCGTCAGGGCGCAGACTTTAGCTGGTGTATTCATAGGCAGTTACACAGCCTCAATGGGCTTCAAAGGCCCACATATATAATACGTAAACTATCTAGAGATATATAGTTCTTGAATATGCAAATACGTTTAAACATTAGCTATAATAAAGCTTATTACAGCATCTGAGGACAGAGTAGCACGTTCACTTCAAGTCACGAGACACTGCTTTGGTTGGTTTGGTTTTGATCAAAGAGGAGAATGTCCTCAGCTCTCCTGAACTGCACAATATCAATAGCGCCCATATATGGGAGGAGATCTGAGTCTCGGCCTTATTATGTACAATACGGATTCTGGAATGAGTGTTTCCTTGAGAAACACCATTGGACACACTGGACCGGATCCAAGCTGCTCCTCTTTGATCGTCTGCCTTGTTTGGTTTACAATAACAACAGCGTTGATTAGTCCCTGGTGGTCTAGCTTATGTATTTTGGCCTGTCATAACAAACCACCTCAGACATATTTGTTTAATGACGGTAACACGGCGAAAACAAAGCGTCACAAAAAAGCCGGCCTTGCTTTGGTTTCCTAAACGTGGTTAAATTTACAAATGAATCAAATAACCCAAGAATGCATCGCAAAGGCAGCCGTTTATTGTTAT
>NC_079419.1:7357399-7402399 GCF_026213295.1 Gadus chalcogrammus | reverse complement strand
CTTAAAAGGTGTCAAATTTCCTAAAGGAAAGAAACGTGTGATCTATTAAAAAAACAGTCAACCAAAGACAGATTCTGAAACTTTTCCTGCAGCATTCCAAAACCTTGATAAAGAGTTTAGCCTCTGTGATCCGTGAGTCCCGTGTCTCCGTTTACACTGAGACACAGATGCTGTTCTTCCCGCCATGCATGCTAACGGTGCACTGGCTGGGCAGGTGAGTATGTCCGGGCTCCTTGAACCAAACCAGATGGCACTGTATCCTCAAAGTCAATAGCAGGTCAAAGAGGTGTTAGTGTCTGGAGACTCTGCTAATAGGTGGGGGTGGTGTAATGAGTTTTTGGTGGGAGCCGTTTGGAGCTTATGTCTAGATATAGAAAGACACTGAGACAAAGGGAGCCACATTTGCATGCAAACACATACAGACGCGTACATGCATGCGCATGCAGTGCACACACACAAACACAGAAATATATGCATCAACGCTGCCTAGTTAAACACAGTTTTCTAGAACAAAGAAAAATGGTAATAAATCGATGAAAAATATCTACTCACTATATAAATCTTTGAGCAGTTCATGGTAAAACCACCCAAAACACACAAACACCCAGTGCCAAACATGCTTTCAAAAATGTTTTGGACATAACCGAAATAAAGAATTATATTGCACTCATGCTTTAGTCAACACTTACATTCCAGTCAAACCACAGTCAGTTGCCCAGTAAAATGTGCTTGGATTCTTGGATTTCTTTGGCTTTAATCAACTAATTTAACTTGGCAGAGCTTGGCCAACATTGTGCAAGAGCTAACATGCACGACTCCAATGATTGTTGTTGTTGGGTTGCGTATGCCTAAACCTTGCGTTTGTGTGAGGTCACGGCAAAGATTAAAATCTTTCATTTATTTTTTCTTCAAGAAACAGAACAGTGGACTCTTTAAGCTCATTAAGGCAATAGCTGTGCTTTCTTTTTATTTTTAAACTTGAAGGTTTTCTTGGTAACAGTCAATCTGGCAACAATTTGTCATAATCTGTGCTAAACAGTAGTATCTCCTGGAAGACTGTTTGCACACAAAAACATACTTGAAAGACTTTCATTTTTCTTGAACCTGAACAGTGGAAAGCCTACCGCATCTGATTATCATCAAACAATGTTTTTCTTAGTTATGTACTCCAGCAAATAATAATAATGTATACCTGGCTGCATTCCTATATTTATTCTCTCTATCTTTTCCTCTCTCTCTCTATCTCTCTCTCTCTCTCTCTCTCTCTCTCTCTCTCTCTCTCTCTCTCTCTCTCTCTCTCTCTCTCTCTCTCTCTCTCTCTCTCTCTCTCTCTCTCTCTCTCTCTCTCTCTCTCTCTCTCTCTCTCCTGTACCTACCGAACTGACAAAAGCCATGCACACTTTTTGACGGCCCAACCTTTCTATTGTTTACAGTGTTGACATTTCAATTCAATCCATACACAGTCATTTTAGAAAGTACATTTCCCAATTATTTTTGACAACACTTTTAATTGTGTGCAGGTGTGTGTATGCAAATATGTGTGTGTGTGTGTGTGTGTGTGTGTGTGTGTGTGTGTGTGTGTGTGTGTGTGTGTGTGTGTGTGTGTGTGTGTGTGTGTGTGTGTGTGTGTGTCTGTGTATGAGGGCACCCCCGGGGCCTTCTGTGTGCCTTTAAAGTGCTGTGTGGCGGCTGCTACACGGCCGTCGTAATGAGCCCATGCAGCGTTCACACTGTGCCACCGTCGCTATTTCAGTACTAGGCGGCGTTGACGCACTCCGTACTTCACACGGAAGTTGTGATTCATACTCTTGATCGTCGCCAAGTTAGCCAGGAGCTAACTGCATCTTGCGCACATGAAGCAGGTAGACTCAGCGTGGAAATAATTAAAGTTGGAGTAATGTCACCATAACTCCAGGCCGAGAGAGGGTCATGAATAATTGTGTTTTTCCCGTGCGACAATAATGTAATTTCGGGCTGCATATGATCTGTGTACGTCAGTTAACAGTGCCTCGAGCGAGAAGATTAAGAACGTGACAAGAAGAACAAGAAAAAAGACAAGGAGAATGAAAATTACATTTTTCGACGAATAATCAGACAAATATCCGAAACGTGCAACGGAAACTAATATCCCTCTATTAGAGGTTTGTCTCCCTCCCCCTGCCACCCCCTCCCTCTCCCTCAAATAGGTGTAGGCTACTCTATTTTACCAACGGTTGACAAGACGCATACATTTAAAAGATTGAGACAAATAGTTTTGACGTTTGTTAACAGGTAGTGTTGATGTGAACTATGTGTAATAATCATAATGTGCACCCTGTTATTATTTTCGCCTGGTGGATAGGTTTCAAATTAGCGTTTAACTTGACGAATCAAGCTACATTTCTTGTTGAATGTTCACTGATTTGACATTATTTATTAATTGATCACGGTATATTCAATGACTCAGACAATAACAAAGCGACAAATGTAAATGTAAGTTAAAAGGTATCTTATGGAACTGAAAAAATATACAACTTAAATTTCAAACTACCTAGTTACAAAGTAGGACTCAGTTTAAACTTTACACTTGAACTTAGATCAGACTTAAGTCAGACTGGTGCAACAGGCTGCAGGGATGTTACACAGGATAAAGGGATTATATCGAGTTGTGATACTAATAGATCTTGTATTATACTTTCATCTTTTATTTTACTTTTTGTTGCCTCTGTGTCTTTGATGAAAAATAAAATAGCCGTAGACAAACAATTCTATGGTGAGTGGAACAAAATAATATCAATTTGTACACTTTTTAATTTAAAGACAAAAAAACATTGCTAGGCTAAGCATTTTGTATGTGTATGTGTTCAAATTGTTTACTATTGATACTATTTAGGAACAGTTCAAATGTGCAAGTGTTTGCAGTTCTGCCGCGCATGATGAGGGTTTGGGATTTCAATGGTTTGTTGGTTCTAAGCATCCCCAAACTATTCCTGCACACTGCAAAGGAAATTATATTATTAGCACACCGTAGACAGTCAAACGTTTACATCCAACAAAAATCCAACAAACAGCGTGTGTCGATGAAATGGAATTAAAGAAAACGATAGCTAAAGATAAAGAAAGCAAAAAACAATAACAAAAGGCTGATTTCAGATACACAAAAAGAGCATCTAATTCAATTCAATTCAATTCATTTCAATTCAATGGAAAAAACAATTGACTGAATTCACTTCCACTCACTCACTGTCTCACACATCAAATAGGGCGTCCAAAGGGCCACCGAGTTCTCCATCTCCGCCTGCCCTGCTCTGCCACCATCCTTATTGATCCTACACTTCGCATATCAAATGAGCGTCTTTTGCATGACCACGGCTAAGCTGCTGCTTTGAACATGCGTCGCGGTTGTCCGTGTGGTCCAACAAGCACAGCACACGTTTTCAAAGGAAAAAAACGAATAGCAGTGCAACATGACCCCCCTCGCCTCATTATCAACCCTAGCCACCTACGGTTATACTGCTGACACTCTGGTGGTCCGTCCCTTGATATCTCTGTGGGCACACACACACACACGGCAGCAGGGCCTTTTCATGTCTTTGTGTCGCTGAGCGCTGAGGGAGAGAGAGAGCACGTGGAGTGGTCACGCTGCAAAAGGTGGCGGCGCCACACCAGGGTCATATCACAGCAGAGGAAGAGGGAGATGGAGAGATAGAATACAGACAGCCAGAGGAAGGCAGGAGGCTGCATCTGATGTGGGTGGTGCGTGTTTTTTAATATGAGATCCCACTAGTATTAGTGACTCTAGCTTGATTTATTATAAGCAACTCCTTTTATAATCCGATTTCTTCTTTCTACCATAATGCTGTTTACTTCGCTAAACGACAACAGTAAAGACATGCACTTAAGCCTATAATGAATAATAAGATAAATAAATACATGAATAAATAATGCCTACATGGGAATGAATCCCAAGATTCGAATGCCGATAATGATGTGTGCCATCTTGGATTGTAAAGAATCAGAGTCCTGCCTCAGTCTCACGCTTGTAACGTTAGCGCTGTGTCACCGGTTGCCGCGGCAGCGCAGAGACGCGACTCAGGATCAGGACAAGGTGATGAATGGGAGAAGACACCAAAGGGCCACGGGCCAGCGTAGGACAGAGTGGCACAACGGCCCTCGCCGCATAATGGTACACGGCATTGGATTAAAAAGAGAGAGAGAGAATAGCATCGGACAGAGGGACACAAAAAAGCTTTATCCCCCTGACTTAGACAATAGAGCGAGAGAGAGAGAGAGAGACAGAGCGAGAGAGCAAGAGAGAGAGCGGGAGAGAGAGAGAGAGAGAGAGAGCGAGAGAGAGAGGAGAATAGAGAGAATAGAGAATGAGACAAAAATAGAGACAGAGACAAAGACAGACACAAGGACGGACAGAGCCAGACAGACAGACCGAATGAGATTAAAACAACTCATTGAACAGGGAGGTCATTTTACTCGCCCGAGGGCAGCTGGTGATAAGGCAGGGCTGATTGGATGTCATAGGCTAATATGACGGGTCAGTTAGTCCCTGGGTTGTCAATGTCATGATCCTTCCTGAACAACAAAACCCTGTTCCATTCGCCCATCGTGGGTGACTTGCAATCAGGCATGGGTTAATACGCTCATCATGTAGACCTCAAGACCTGAGCACCTCGGAATGGATCAAACACACACACGCACACACACACACACACACACACATACAAACACAAATACACACACACGCAGGCACAAACAGGCACACACACACACACACACACACACACACACACTCACACACACACACAGACACACATGAACTGCGTCACCTACTGACGCCTGCTTCGTATTGTAAACACCTCTGGAAAAAAACTGTTTAATGAGGGACTGAATACTATGGCGGTAATTTAAAGAGGCAACCATGCAGCAACCTCCTAGTACGGAGTTAGGTAATCCGGGAGTACCTAACTCCTAATGTTATAGCACAACTCGTGGGGAGAGACGGCACAGCGATATGCTAGCAAGGAGAAACTCATTTACGCGAGTGGATGAAGCTTTCAGAAGGGGTTTTAACGGGGATATTCTTACAGTGGCCAGTTACTATGGTGCGATCTGAAGCCTTGAGACACTTCTTCTGATTGGACATCGGTGTCCGGACGAGGAATTAGGTGCCTTGCTCAGGGGCAGCACCATCCTTCTACAAGAGGAATCCAGAGAATTGGATTTGCAACCCTCCTTCCTTTCTGGGAATCATTGTAAACTATGAATGCATGAATGTCTAATACATTATGGGGCTAGGTGGAAAAGTACAGGAGAGAGTGTGCCGTTCTTTTGACTGGTTTGAATGTGCTTTTGATGGGAGGAGGGTATAGCAGGCTGTATACCCTCCTAATGCTGTCCTAACCATCTGCTCTGCTGTTCCCACTGCACGGCTGTCAGGACATTCTGACAGTCCCTGACCCTGAACCATGACAGAAACACACACACACACACACACACTCACGCAGACATTTTCTATTTTCTCGATAATTCTCCCCGATGATGCCCCCTCCTCCACTTCATCCTGCTCCTTGTCGTCTGCTATATCTAAACATGTGCAGTTTCCCTCTGCGTCTTGCCAATCCAGCTGGTGGTTCAAAGAATAAGGAATGGTGTGTGTGTGTGTGTGTGTGTATGTGTACTATGAGAGAGAGAGAGAGAGAGAGAGAGAGAGAGAGAGAGAGAGAGAGAGAGAGAGAGAGAGAGAGAGAGAGAGAGAGAGAGAGAGAGAGAGAGAGAGAGAGACACGCACTCTGGTGGGCTAGATGAATAAAACATCACAGGCTAACCATCATCATATATTCTGTTTTTGGTTTATAACTTTTTTTCTTTTCGGAAGTAGATTCATATTAAAAATATAAAATGCAGGTTATAAATGCTGTATGGAAGAATGTGCGTGTGCGTGTGTGTGTTTGTGCGCGTGTACGTGCCCAAATTGAGGATATATACGGTAGTTAGCTCTGTCTATGAATGAATGACAGCTCTCTCTATATAATCTATTGTGCACCATAATGTTATTTTGCGTTGTTTTTCACAAGGATAATAATAAACACGGGTTAATCCCGGTGTTGGAAATATCCTGAACGCTCCCCATGTGGGAGATCAGACAATTACATCATCTCTCATCGCTTCTCCAGGTAAACATGACGCGCGTCCCCAGCTGCATCACTATCCGCAGGAAAAAAAAGCAATTGTGTGCTTAAATGCGCCCCCGAGGTCCGAGGTGCTTCGTCCCCGTGGTCGCACTCAAAGCTCGCCGTTGCAATTAGCCGGGTTAATATCCCGGGCAACATCTCTAAATGAAATCTTTAACTCCGCGGTGACGGTGCTGAGTGATGCACCTGTTCCCGTTAATTAGGGGTGCGAGCGGGAATCGCGTGTCCGTAATGAGCTAGGATAGTCAAGGTTGAATCACTCTAAAAGGCGCGCCCACCGTTTTACCGAAAATAGGACTCGCCGTAATGGACGGAGAAGATGCGCGGAAGATAAAGCAGTTCTTATTGTCGTTCAAAGTTTTGTATATATTTGAGTTGGTATGATGCTGCTAATGTTGTCAAAAAAAATGGTAAATAAACAATGTGGGAGAAATAGATAAGAATGAATGGGGGAAAGAGAGAGATAAAGTAAGAACTAGAACACAGCCTATAGCCTCTTAGCTAAATATTGAGTCAAGATATCCTATCATGCATTTTAATAACCATATTCATGATTACAATTTTTATCGGCTTCTACTTGCAATTAAGAATATTGAATGCTTAACTAACAAGCCTTCTGGCTTTTTCTATTTTCATCATTCACAAAAGTTGGATGCTCTGATATCAATTACTTTCCCTGCAAGCATTTTCTTTTTGGGCGTTTCCAACTCTTTGAAGCCATCTCTCTGCGTCAGTATGTGCTCAGCCAAGATGGCCTCCGCCGCTAATTTAAGTCTAATGACACAAGCCGGGCCCCTTCCAACCAATTGCATCACCATGGAAACGGGTTCTACTGAGCCATGTCCGTCCAAAGCGGCCTGCAGGGAATTACTGTGCTGTGCGTGGCCATTTGAAGCCTTGACACCATGGCCTGTTGGGTAAGTGGAAGGACGGGGTCCAGCAGGACTAAACCCAGCACCGGGGATAGTGGGGATAAAGAGATCCGCTCACTCTTGGCGTTTCTCACCAAGGGTTGTGTGGCTGCCATGGCAATGCCCCGGAAACCAAGTAACAGGACATGGAAGGACGTCGCTTCTATTAAGCCTCCTCTGAACGATGGCTGCAGGAATGGCCAAGCTGGGCGACGCATAATGAGAACAAATATATCTCAATGAGCAACCGGGGAGGGACAAAAACAATGGCAAAAACAGAGGATCATCAGTTGTGTGTTTGTGTGCGGCACTGCAGGTTTTCTTTAATCAATTTTAATTATATTTCCCAAATTTCCCATCTGCGAACAATATAGCACCATTATATCCTCTTCTGTGCATTCAAGCATGCACACAATGGGCCCAGAGGGGTCAAAGAAGTGAAGGCCATGGCTCCGAACCACACCCCCAGAACAGGTTTTATGAGCTCAAAGGCCACGCAGCCTGACCGGAACGTAGGCGTTCTCCGTCAGTCGACAGGGTCAGGCTGGAACTAACCAGGTTGTGATTAAGTACGTTATGGATCAACACCATGCAGTATAGGTCATCCATGGACAATGCATCCACTGCAGCAGAGAATCTCATTTGATTCTCCCAACAGGTTGATATTGAACCGGTCTGTACCCGCAGTGGCCTCTTTTTTCTCTGCTCTGGTCGTCTTTATCTCTCTCTCTGAAAGAATGTACCACAGCCAGGCTAGAGGGCTAACGAGGAGAAGTGTTTGTCAGATGCTCCTCCCCGTAGCTTCATGTGCTGCCATTCAGCTGTGCAGTTACACACACACTCATGTAGCCACACGTGAATGCATGTGAGAGAGACAAAATTAAATGTAAACATTCTATACACGCGGCTGCTGCCACACACACACACACATACACCTACGTGGACCCATCCCCCCCCCACACACACACACACACACACACACACACACACACACACACACACACACACACCTGATAAAAACCCATGATCAGTAATAAGCATCATTGATGTATTATAAAAGGCGAGTGTGTGCAGCGGAGGTTCTTCTTCCGCTGTTTTCAGTTACCATGGAAACAGCGGTAACCATCATCCCACCTCTAGGACGTTCTGAAGGAGCCGCAGCGTCCTTAAAGCAATCCCCCCCCCCCCCCCCACACACACACACACACACACTCCCCCCCCATCCCCCTCAGTCTTAGATTGGGGGGAGAACGGGGGAGGGGGGGGTGAGCGTGGAGGACCGTGCCTATAAAAAAATATATATATTGGAGGCGAAAAAACAACGCATCGGAATGCAATAAAAAGCCTCGTCCTCCATGTTGGTCACTGAGTGGACCGCGGCAGCGATGGCGACGAGGAAACCCCAAGGTGTGTGTGCTTGTGTCTGTGTTAGCCCAAGGTGTGTGTATGTAACCCAGACATGTGTGTGTGTGTGTGTAATCCCAATGTGTATGTGTTTGTGTGTGTCTGTAATCCCAAGGTGTATGTGTGTGTGTGTCCGTAACCCCAAGGTGTATGTGTGTGTGTCTGTAATCCCTAGGTGAATGTGTGTGTGTTTGTGTGTGTGTGGTTGTGTAATCCCAAGGTGTGTGTGTGTGTGTGTGTGTGTGTGTGTGTGTGTGTTTAAAAACCATCCGTTTTTAACTTTCGGCTTGCTGCTTGTGTACATTTTGACGGACAACGAGACGCGAGACAACACACACTCACCAAGTGCACACGCGCGTGCACATTGAAGTGGGCGACAGCGCTACGGGAGGCTGTACCCGGGTCACCGGGGAGACCAGAAGGAGGACGCCATGGATGAGGTCAGCGCCCGGAGTGGCGGGCCGGGGACATCACACGTCGGGTGTCTCGGTGTCTCCCCACACCACCTTGAGCTGTACTGTCAGAACTCAACACACACGCTCAACTCCCTCCGAATGCTTTGAAACAGCCGAAGGACTCGAGGGCAGAACAGTAGATATAACACATCTTTCTGCCTGCTACAAAACCAACTGTTTACTGCTGAGAGACACATTTTTCAATCGACTGGGGAGGAATGCCGTCAAACTCACAGGGCAACAGCGCGCACAAAGGCCCTCGAGGCAAATGACAGACGACACATTCCAGGTCCCGAATAAAGATCCAAAATGGCCGACCGTCTGCCATCCACTATGCTCCATCGCAAGCGCTGCCTAAACCGTCAAAACATCCTTAGCTCCAAGCGATGAATCATAACAGTTGATAAAAAAATAAGTATTCATTTTGTGTTTCATTTCCTTTCCATGGTTACAAAGCCCCCCCCCCCCCCCCCCCCACCAGAATCCCCCCCGTCAGCGTATTGACGCGTGGAGTGGGCGAGGGTCGAGAGTTCTTCTTCGTCATGTTCCCCGGTGTCTGCGTGGGCGTGTGCGTGTGAGCGCACGTGATTCACGCCGCGGTTCTGAAGTGTGACACTCGAGGGGGAGATGACATGAATAGTGTTCATGGAGGGTGCTCCTGGCGTTCTATAGGGGGACGGAGGGACTGAGGATCGGGGGGCAGCCATATGTCTTTAATGGACACATGGGTATGGAGCTCGGCTACGACAGGGACAGCATACATCTTGGCCCGTTCTGTTTCTACCGCTTACGCTGATTTTCTGCCATTAGGTTGTGTTATCCAGGGTCTCGCTTGTATAAATTACCAAATTATTGCTAGAGGTATCTTTCCGACAAGCATGGATGTGTATGGGAGCGCTTCATGCGTGTGTGTGTGTGTGTGTGTGTGTGTGTGTATGCTGTAGCACACATTATCTGTGTGTGTGTCGGCAGAGGACATCTGAATGCTATTAGTATTCGGGGCACACACACAAACACACACGCGCACAGACACTCACACACACTGCAAATCACAGATCAGTGAAGGCAGGCAGGAACAGGGAGAGCAGGCAGAAAACAAAAGCAATAGGAGAGAGAGAGCGAGAGAGAGAGAATCTGACATGATTTACAATGAGATCATTAACCTTGAGAAACGGCCTGCCCTCTACTCAATAAACACAGTCTGTCAGACGGACACACACTCTGCAACCACACACACACACGCACGCATACACGCACACACCAGGAGGTATAACATAAGGCTCTGTTATATATTTTTATTCATTGATTTATTTCGTTTTTATTCATGGTCTTCAAATCCACCCTATTACAAATCCTACAAAGTATTTGGTCAGAAATCATTGTACTACATAACATCCAGAGAAAACATCTGCAAAATACAGATGATAAATCAATTCCTACAATCACACCTACAGACACACTGGTAGAAAAGAAAACTAAAAAGAAAAGCATGCATCAACTGGCACAGAGGTAACATAGAAACAGATTCAAAATAGCCCTCCGAAAGGCGCACCCTGTAAAATAGTTATGTGATAATGCCTTTGAATAGAAATGTATATGTCCTTCTCATATAATATACAAATATCTGATTATTTTGGCTATTTGGCAAAGAAAAGAGGTGTAGGAAATGTGACACTATATTCCTCCAGTAATCATGTCAGTTGAAAATTTAGGAAATCAAAGGAAATTTGTTGGAAACTGTATCAGAATTTGATAAATCGTCACAGCACGGGAAAAAGTTCATAGTGTGATCGTCCAAAAGGTTTAAAACTACTCAGGGGTTTATTGTGTCCTGATCTTTAGATAGAAAAATGTTTTGGGCTGTTAATACTTTGATAAAAGCACATGTGTACTTCATAAAATAAAGATACCTTCATAAAACCTTGACATAATGCTTTTCCTATGTTTAGTGTTCTTCTTCATCAAACATACATATTATATTAGCATCACTAGTATAATCTCCTTGTTCATCATTACTTAGTGTTGAGCTATTGTAAGGGAACACCTATTGTCATGTGTCTAAAAAAGTTAATTCTGATAAACACTATCTCATAAAATATGATCTCAATTCTCAGCATTGACGTTGGAGATGGTAAACAAAAATATAGTCCGAAGCACTGTGCTTCTGAGTGGATGTGAACCTTAAAACACCAAAACACATTCTCTCTTCCTGACCTTTGTTTCTCAGCCATCCTCTGGCCTGCATTGAAATTAAAGCCACTGTGATATATAAATAGAATCCACGCACACAGTACATTACAGGGCCAGCCGTGGTCCTAAGACATCGCTCTGTTCACAAAACGAGAAGACGGCAGGTGTGAAACTTGATTTGAGTAAGTGACGTGGAGAGTCTTGGACAGAGCAAGCGGTGAAATCAGCTCAACGATGTCTCCTTCTACCCCGGCACAGCCCTTCGCGTGCAGCCTCTCAAACAGCGACATAGTCTGCTCCAATATTTAATATATTTTTCCACATGAATATTTAAATATTATAAATATTTTGTTACGCTTTTACAGTGACTGACGGTGCACACAATTCTCTCTCTATTGATAAATGTCATGTGCTACAGATTTTTCTACAAGTTATGCAGAATTATCATCTATTATTTCCCTGTTCTCAAAAGGTGACTTTGGCTTTGCACTTAACACTTTAGGAGCAAGCACTTGCTTGAGAGAGGAATCTTTCAAGCGGGCTTTACCAGCTGTTATGTGTTCGGTTGCCAGAATCAGAGGCATAGCAAACAAATAGTCCATCGCCCTTTGCTACTGCAGAAACAGACCTGCTTCTTGTCGGCAGACTTGATTCTCTAAGCTAACCAACAGAGGCACACACTTTTCACACATGGATCTACTGGATATGGTTTGGGTGATTTGGGAAATCGACAGAAAAAGAGAAATTGCGCTCGCTCTCGCTCTCTCTCTCTCTCTCTCTCTCTCTCTCTCTCTCTCTCTCTCTCTCTCTCTCTCTCTCTCTCTCTCTCTCTCTCTCTCTCTCTCTCTCTCTCTCTCTCTCTCTCTCTCTCTCTCTCTCTCTCTCTCTCTCTCTCTCTCTCTCTCTCTCTCTCTCTCTCTCTCTCTCCCCCCTCCTCTTCTTTTTCGCCTTCTCACGGACAGTCGCTTCCGTCGTAGACCACAGGCTTGGCCACACTCAGGCGATACAGCACTTTCTTGGATATGAACCTGATTGATGAAAGCGGGAACAAACAGGAGATGAAACACAACAAACACGCAGTCAAAAGGCTTCCTGGCACTGCACAGCCAGCCTGTGTAGAAAAGACATGTCGTGACTGAAGTGTGCTGGGTAAGTGGGTGGGGAATGGTGAATCACTAACTCGCGACAGCTTTTCCAAGTTACCAGCATCATGAGACTATTGACATGAAATCCTGGCATCCTCGATCAAAGTGACAGTGAGGAGGTTCTGCCAAGCCTTCTTGGATGATGAAATGGTACACAGAGTGCATGTATATACAGCTTTGGTTTGCCCCTTTGAAAAATGAGGTTCATTGTTCCACTTTCACAAACTGCGGGGTTGGCGATGTCCCCAAGCGAAAGCACCAGGGCCCCTTGCTCGAGAAAAAATGTCCAGGTTTCAACCGGCGACCTTTCAGATGACTTCATCGGCGCCACCGAGGTCTGCAGCCTATGTTTCTATTCTATGACGTGTGAGGAAAACAAAACTGAGCTACTAACTAAGCTTAAGGGGTCCTTTAGTGGCCGTTTTGAATGCTTACGCTCTATGGACTGCTGACGGGAGTATACTACTAAACACGGAAAAAAAAATCCCAGTATACCTGGGATTCTGTTCCCTGCATGGATTCATGTGATTTTAGTGGATTAAGTTCACTCTGAATGCCACCTTTTGTCCTGAAACAGGACTGCAAGACTTAAACCCCACACGCCATTCAGGCTATACCGTTCACAGAAGACATTCTTTTTTTAGACACTGGAGCTAAGTCTTTTCAACTGTGGTCAATAGAGGCGAGACAAAAATCATTATTTTCCATTTAGAATTGAAATTGGGCTCCAATCATGTATGGTTAACTGTAATTACAACAGCTACAACAATTTAATCACCCAGCCAGTACACAATACGCACGCCCACGCCTGCATATTGGAGTGTCTGTCAGGCATAATCCGGTGCAATTAAATAAATATATTCTACTTTCTCCTGGCGTAAACCTTTTCCTGAATGCATTGACATTGCCACTGCTTTCTCTGCTTCGTCACACTGGGACATCAGGATGAATCAACATGGTACCTGGTGTTGCAGATTCATGTTGAAATCATTGGAAAGGAGACATTTGAATATTCACTCTATAGGACAGAGCCGTGTAGCGACTTTTTTGTTTCACATATTTTCTGTTCATGCGCTTCTTGAAAAGATTGATGCTGTGTTTCACCTAGATTATTTCTGGTTTTAAATATCCTAATTTTGCGTTAATCATTTATTAACCTGCAAAATAACCCCCCAAAAGAAAACAGGGATATTCTTTGGTGATATTCTGGCGGGCTTTGTCGACAAAAATAAAAGTGCAAGCCGCGGAACTGCCAACGGTGCAAACGGAAAACCCAGGGAACCTGAGGAACGGTGTGTGTAAGTGTGTGTGTGTGTGTGTGTGTGTGTGTGTGTGTGTGTGTGTGTGTGTGTGTGTGTACAAGTGCATGCATGTACGTCTATGTGCGTGTGCGTGTGTGCGTGTGTGTGTACAAGTGCGTGCATGTACGTCTATGTGTGTGCGTGCGTGTGCGGGCGTGCGGGCGTCTATGTCTGTGTGTCTGTGTGTGTATGCCTGAGGGGGACTGACCTGGAGAAGGAGTTGTCGAACACCAGGGTGTACTCCCCGGGGAGGCGGACCTTCAGCTCCCCCTGGATGGTCTCCTTGTGGGAGTTGCAGCGGGTCAGGGGGATCAGGACCTGGGTGGGGTGGGGGGGGGGGGGGGGGGGGAAGGGGAGAGCCTTACCTTCTGTGTGTGTGAGATGACCCACGCTATGGGTTCTAGCGGTTTAAGCGGTTAACCCCCGGACGAAAAGTTCTGGAGTTCAAAACCCACTACCGCCAGTCTACATGTAGGCGTCCGCTCCACTCACTTAATACATTAAAAAGATGTCTCACTAGTCCCGCACATGGGGTAGAAGCATCTACTAAACTAAACATTGACTAAACTAAACTAAATGACAAAAACAATGTACAAAATATATGAACACACGAAAGCAAATCCTTCCAAACAAAACTCGCATGAAGATAAAATATGTGGGGACGTTTTTTTTGCTCCATAATGGTGTCATCCAAAACGGTACGATGAAATATCAAAACAGCAATGCCAACCCACTGAACTCCTGAATCATCACCCAACCCCCCCATACCCCCCCCATAACCCACCTTGGCTTCCTCCGGGGGCGTGAGGGGGTCCTCGCGGTACACCACGCTGAAGGAGATGCTCTTGGGCTCGGAGGTGAACACCCAGGTGACGGTGGGCCCGTCCTGGGGCCCCACGGGGCCCACCGTGATGGGGACCACGCTGTAGCAGCTGGAGCGGACGAACAGCTCCCGGGACGCGTCCCCGAAGCCCTCGATGTCCTCCAGGGTGTAGGGGGCCGAGAGCCTGCAGGCAGGGGGTTGGAGAGCGCTTGGTTCAGAAGGGTTCTGATGGGTTGGTAGCGGAGGGGCTGGTAAGACGAGGCCCCGCCCCTTGTGGGAGGGGAGGCCGCACTTAGGTTCAGCGCTAAACTCCCGGCCAAACCCCGCTTGGATCCAAAGACCATTGGCACGCGTCCTATTGAGCGTTGCAAACCTTTTAAGCTAATGTCTTCCATATTTTTGTACGTTTTGTTTGCATTAAGCGGTTGGTATAACAAAGAAATAAATACAATTAATGGTTTCCACAAGGCCATCAATGTCATCCAAAAAAGGGGCCGGCGACAGTTGCTAAGCAACAGCTGCAGAATCCCTGATACAATGGACGAGGCCGGTCCTGAACCGCTCCTCGTCGACCTCGGGCCGACCTTGGTCGAGCGTCAAAGAATCAGAGATCATTTTGTCAATCAAAAAAAAAAAGAGCCAAAAAAAGAATGGATGCCTAAAAGAAGCAGGTGGAAGCTGTGTGCCTCAGCGGTGTTGTGCACCTCCCACTCCCACGTCTCAATTAAACACCCCAGCCGGAGGTGAGGGGGACGGCGGCTGCGTGGGACGGGTTCGCGGCGAGACACTCACGTGAGTTCCCCGGCCTTGAGCAGACAGATTTCGGCGTCTTGCACCGCAGGGGCCATGGCCTCCTCGGGCTCCTCCGTCAGGGGCTCCACCACCACGGCGGCAGCGGGGGGGGGGTCTTCAGCACCGGCACCGCTCCTACTGAGAGCCGGAGGGGACACAGGAAGCCGCTAAAACAAACACGCTGCCATTTTGGAATCTGCTCCCTGTGCAAGGCGGGGCGGTCTGTGTGTGGGGTCGGGTGGGGGTTGTTAGACGTTTATTTTGAATCAGTGACGGTGAAAGAGCATTCGCCGCACCTGAGGTCGATGCGAGCAACACGATGCGTTTTTTTGGCACAATATTGAACATGGCAAGGGGAGATGTGTGTGTTTAATGTGCGATTGTCAAAAACATCGACGCAGACGGCGAGAAGAAAGAGCAACTTCAAACTGAGGCAGAGAACAATTATGACAAAGCCTGCACTCAATACGGGAGTCAATACGGGGAACTACAACTTGAAGTGCTTCCAAAAAAACAACCGGATACGAGTGGATAGCTGTGGAAGGATTATCTTTCCTGTAATCAACTGCTCCTGCAATCTAAGCTACTCAAACATGATCTCTTTAAAATGTCATTATGTTCCCTTTGTTATGTGTTGGAATGATTCAATGGTCTTGATTCATGCAGGTCTGGATTGAGTACTGGAGAATGGATATAAACAGTTTTTTTCTGAATCCCTCTCTTGATCTTTGCTCTCTTTATACTAGAAGGAACACTAAGAGGTTAGGGTTATGACTAAATAAAGACTCATCACCTGTTTGGACCAACCGACGCGCTAAGCACCGAGAGAATCTGTTGTTGCTGTGGTTCTCTACAGCCAGGGAAAGCATCAAAACATGTGCATGTGTGCGTGTGCGAGATGAGTGTGTGTGTGAGATGAGTGCATGTGCTGTTCACTTACAGCTGTGCTGCCCCCTCCTGGCCGTGTCCGGGAGAGCAGGCGGTGGAGAAGGAGAGTGAGTCGCTGTCGTACACGCCGCTCACTTCCTCCTCTGTGATGATGTCAAAGACGCCGTCGTCCCCTCCTGTTGGATCACACACACACACACGCACACGCACACACACACACACACACACACACACACACTAATTAGATTCCTTTTCTGCAACACTTCATGGAGGAAATCTTTTTATTTATGTAAGGAAAACTTAAAAATAAAGAGGTGACCATTCAGATATAATGCTGCTCTCAGACATTCTGCATCGCTTTCAACAATTTGTCCTCCTGAACATCAACTTTTCTCCTCTCATATTATTCATGCTGAGTCAACACACACATTCCTCTTCTGTTGTCTTCTATGCCTTTGTTTGTGGAACTGTCTGTGCATGTGTGTGCTTTTGTGGAGTTAAAAAAAGACCTGAAGTAAAAATACCTTCCCCTGCCGGAGGCATTGTCGAAATTATAGAGGGGTAAGGGCACGGGTTCTACATAATGACGGGGATTGCGTAACCCACTTTTCCACGTTCCGACTCTGAACCTGCACCTCCTGCCCCGTGTGAGCGCATGTAACGCTGTGGATCTGTGCACAGCGTCGTTAGCATGACACCCCTCTTTCCCCCCCCCCTCACCTGCTGCCGCCCGATCGCCCGGCTGCGGCAGGGCGCCGAAGGGGGCGTCGGGTGCGTTGGCGTCCTGCTCCTGCGGGTGGCGCTCCACCACCGCGCTGTGCTGGTCGTAGCAGTGCCGGCAGCAGCGCTCCCTGTTGCCTGCTGCGCCGCCGCCGCCGCCGCCGCCGGCCTGCAGGGTGCTCACGGTGTTGCTGCAGCAGTAGTAGCAGAAGGGACGCCCACACAGCCTGCAAGGAGAAGGGACGCGCGTTACGGCGGTATCGGCTGGCCGCGACCCCTGAGGGACGCCGAAGCGTGGGACGGGGGGGGGGGACGGGGGGCGCCCCCCCATCTGCGATGCCCCGCAGGCTGCTGTTGTTGTTGTTCCTTGTTTCCTGCGATCGTTCGTGTCGTCCCCAGACGCCGTTTCTCTGCTCCCTTTTTTTCCCTCGCAGATCGGCGGCCAGGTTGGAAATAGTGACGCGAGTTCTGATCCAACTGGAGTGTTGCCCCCCCCCCCACCCCGCACCAAATCTAAACATCCCCCCGACGCGCTTACACCCCATTAATCTCTGAGAACAACATCCTTGTCTTTGTGCCTAAAATAACTGTCAATTGTTTCTGAATTGACTGTAAATTGTTTCTATAATAACTATAAAGTAAAACTTTTTCCTTGAATAACCGTTAAATGTTTCTGAAACAACTGTAAATTGTTTGCTAAATAACTGTTAATTGTTTGTAAAATAACTATCAATTGTTTGCAACAGGAGCAAACTGTCCTGGATTAGCTCGGACAGTGTGACGCGAGAAAGGCATGCGATAGAGGGCCAATGGGTCACGGCCCAGTGTGTGTGTGTGTGTGTGCGTGTGCACGCGCGTGTGCGGGCCTGACCTGCAGGTGTACTTGCGGAGCCACCAGCTGAACTGGCTGTGGCAGTCCAGGCAGTGGTTGACGTCGCGCTCCGTCTCCTCCTCCCGCAGCTTCTGCTCAAACTCCAGGGCGTCCGACTTCTGCCACAGTTCATCTTTGTCCCTGCAGAGGGCGGTGTTGACCACGGAACAGATACAGAAGGGGTTTTCATCGTTGGAAAGTGGTTTTCAATGCGAGGACGAATGGTCCGGGAAGGGGGTAACCATGATGGACTTCCTCAGACTCGGAGGACTGCCCCTGAATGTCTTTGATACTCACACAATATGGAAGAACACACAGGCTTACCTTGAGCTATAAGCACTGTAGTTGCATAGTAGTTATCTTATCTTTACATTCAAGAGCACAAGTAGTGTTTTCGCCCGGTTCCAGCCGTCACCAACGTAACAACACATAGCTCACAGTGGCTCTGGGTAGCTGGGAGTGACAAGAGGCAGGTCCCGTGTGTGATGGTGTACCTGATCAGCTCTATCAGTCGCTCCTCCAGGTTGATCTTGGTGCGGTATAGGTCGTCCAGCTCGGCGGCCGTCTTCACGTCTCTGCTCTGTTGTTCCTGATTGGCTCTTCTGAGTCTGTCGCTCATCTCCTCGCAGGACTTCTCCGCCATTGCCAAGCCCTCTGCCGTCCTACACAAATTCAGTGTACACGGGTACATTATAGTGTGCACCCATATAACAGTTTTCGTGTTGCGAAATGGCCACTGAGAGCTATGTAGACATGTCACTGATATGATGCGGTTTTAACTTAAATAAGACTTACAGAACTAGCACTGATTCTATGGGCGCACAACATGTATAAGACATGACGTGAGGCAGCCCCTTTAATGTCGATGCAATCTATAGAACCCATCACCTCAATAATTTCCCCTTCATTTGGTTCAGCTCCTCATCCCTCTGCTGAACGAGGAGCTGAGATTGAGACATCTGCGCGCTTTTCCCTTCAATCTGCTCGCCGTACCGCCGATTCTCCGCCTGTAATCGGTGCACCAAAGCAAACCATTTTCCTTCCGCACATCAAACACCCGTGTTCGGCAACGCGTCGAAAGGGTTTACCTTACATATTTTTTTACATGCAATTAATATAGGATCCTCGTGAGGTATACGACGCGCCCTCGGTTGCGCGCGTTCAGGAGGACATCTCTGAGAACGGATCAGTAATGAGGCTGGCCTACTCACCTCCAGCTGTTTGACCTCGCTCTCCAGAAGCACCCCCTTCTCGCGCTCGACCCCCAGCTGTGACCTCAACTCCTGAAGCTCCTCATTCACACCCTAAATGAGGAGACCGGAGAAACCCACCTTTGTCATCTTGCCAGGTGTTATACGCTCGCACGTAGCAATTAACTTATTACCGTGGAAGCATGCTAATGCTCATGCTTATGATCTATTTATGTTTTTGTCGCGCGTGCGGTGGACTTTGCCGAGTAGAATCGGTGCTCACCTGCGGCAGGTTGGCTTGGCTCACGGTCTGGCAGCTCTCCCGCTGGGTCTCCGTCTCCTGCGGGGCCTCCTCCTCCTCCTCCGGGGGCCCGCTCCGCCCCCCCGTTCCCTGCTCCTCGCCGAGCCGCTCGGAGAGCCGCCGGTTCTCCCGGCTCAGCTGCTCCATCCGGGCGCTGAGCCTCTGCGCCTCCCGCGACGCCTCCTCCTCCAGGTCCCGCAGCTTGGCCGACAGCGCCTCCCAGCGCAGGCGGGCCTCCTCCTTCTCGGCGCTGAGCGTGCACACGTGCACGCCCAGCTCCGCCGTCTCCGTGTTGGCCCGGTGCAGGGCCTCGGCCGCCTCGGCGCTCTCCACGCACGCCGCCTCGTAGCGCAGCTTGAGGCCGCGGAGCTCCTCGCGGGAGGCCGCCGCCTCCGCCGCCAGGTCGTCCCTCACCCGGGCCTCGCCGTCGCGCTGGCGGCCCAGGGTGTCCTCGCGCTCCCGGGAGTGGAGGATCTCGTCCACGTGCCGGCGGTTCAGCTCCTCCACCTGGGCCTTGAGCTGCTCCACCAGCATGCGGAGGTCCTCCCGGGAGGCCTCCGTCACCTCCTGGAGCGCCTGCACCTTCATCCGCTCGGCGGCGCCGGCCAGCAGCTGGGCCCGCAGCTCCACCACCTCGTCCTGGAGCGTGGTCACCTCCCTGAGGTTCAGCTCCAGCTGGGCCTCCGCCAGCAGGTGTCTCCTGCCGGCGTCCGGGTGGGAGGCGTGGTGGTGCGCGTTGTGGAGCTTCTGCGCCTTCTCCGGTTTCTCCGCGGTGCTCTTCTCGCCGTCCGTCTTCCTGCCGTCGCTCCGCGTCACCTCGGCCCTGGACGGCGGGAAATCGCACGGGAGCGGCTGACCTCCGAGCTGGGTCTCCTTTGTGGCGATCGCGTCGAGGTACCCTTGAGTGGAGGCCAACTGCTTCTTCAAGGACAATTGAGTCTCCATAATCTCCTTGTTATCGCGCTCCAGCCTCTTCAAGGTGGCGTCAGACGCTTCGCTCTGGAGGAGAGCCTTGTGGACCACTTCCTCCAAACGCTGATTGGCCTCTAAGAGTTTGGTTTCCCTCTCCTCGATGCTCAGCATGGCGGCCTCCTCCTGCACCTTCAGAGGGTTCTGGGAGGCCGTTAAAGACGCCAGTTGATCCCGCATGGCCGCCCTGCTCTCAGACAGTTCTCGGTTGCTCGCCTCACTCCGTTTCACAGTTTGCAGCAGCTTCGCGTTTATCTCCATGAGACTGGCGCACTGGGATTTGTAGTCCTCCAGAATCTTGGACTGATCGATGGGAAAAACGTCGTTCCCAGCGTTCAAGTGTTTTTTCGCCACGTCCAGCTTCTCCACCACGGCTTCCAGGTACTTCACTCGCTCCGAGCTATGGGCCAACTCCTGTTCTCGGTCTTTCAGCTTCTCTCTCAAGTCCAGCAGCTGGCTGTCCAGGAACTCATTCTGGCTGTTGCTGCTCCTCCACGTCACGTCTCGTCGCTCCTCCCGCAGCCTCTTCTTCAGCTCCTCCGCCTGCCGCTCCCGGTGCTCCAGCGAGGCCTGCAGGTCTTGCAGCTGGGACCGCAGGTTCCCCGCCTCCTTCTCCTTCAGCGTCAGCGCCCCCTCGATCCGACCCACGACCCCCTGGAGGTCCTCCAGCCGCTTGAGCACCTGCTCCTGCTCCCCGCGGGCCGCGGCCTTCACCTTGGCCAGCTTCTCCTCGCTCGACCTCCGCGTCTCTTCCTCCCTGAGCTTCAGCTTGTGGATCACCTGCTGGGCCCGCTTGGCCCAGTCGTCGGCCTCCCTCCGAGCCGCCAGCCTCTCCTCTTCGGCCGCCTTCAGCTGGTCTATGAGCTCCTGGATCTTCAAGGCCGAGTCGCAGTAGCTGGCGGTCTGCTGTCCCTTCTCGCTGAGCGCCCCGCCCAGCTTGCCCAAGAGCTCCACGTTCTTGTTCTCCGCCGTGCTCAGTCGCTCTTGAAGCGCGCCGTCGCCGGCGTTGCTGGTGAGCCGGAGGTAGCTCGCGTTCTCCTGAGTGGACTCCTCCGGGGTCGCGTTGGGCTCGGAGGACGGGGCTTGCTCGGAACCCCTCCGGCGCTCCGCCAGCTGGCCGCGGAGGTTCGCCACCAGCGCCCGCAGCTCGACGGCCTCTCGGTCGGACGCCTGGGCCTGCGCGAGCAGGGCCTGCTGCCGGAGCTCCGAGCGGTTGAGCTCCAGCCGCAGCGCGTCCGCCGCAGAGGAGGAGGGCTCTCCCAGCTCACCCAGGTCACCCAGTAGGCTGTGGCCCATCTCCAGGTTGGGGGGGAACTCCACCACCTTCGGGACAGCATAGAGCAACCATGGGTCTCCGCATTGGTCTCTGTTTGCGTGTGTATACATTGTGCGTGTGTTCACTGTATGAGTGTGTTCACTCAGTGTGCATTTATACTGTATATATATTATATATACATAAAAAAAGAGAGTCAGAGAGAGAGAGAGTCAGAGAGAGAGAGGGTCAGAGAGAGAGAGAGAGACAGAGAGAGAGAGTCAGAGAGAGAGTGACAGAGAGAGAGACAGAGAAACACACACACACAGAGAGAGAGAGAGAGAGAGAGAGAGGAGAGGAGAGGAGAGAGGAGAGGAGAGAGAGAGAGAGAGGAGAGAGAGAGGAGAGGAGAGAGATGAGAGAGAGAGAGAGAGAGAGAGAGAGAGAGAGAGAGAGAGAGAGAGAGAGAGAGAGATGAGAGAGAGAGCGGGAGAGAGAGAGAGGAGACGAGAGGAGAGAGAGGAGAAGAGAGATGGAGAGAGGAGAGAAGAGAGAGAGAGATGAGAGAGAGAGAGAGAGAGAGAGCCTGAGGAGAGAGAGAGAGAGAGAGAGAGAGAGAGAGAGGCACATGTGCGTATACCTGCGAGTGTGAATAGTTGCTGGCCAGGCTGTTGATGCTGGAGCATCGACTGGGGGGTTTCCACAGATATGCTGGTGAATTAACTCCTAATGTTCTCCTACGACACAAAAGCAAAATCTGTTACTACATTGTATCATAACCTGTTAGGCATAGCCTATAATAAATCACGATATTGTAGGATTAGGTCTACGATTTACAGAAATGAAAACAATTAGAAATCCATATAAAAATTACTAATAATAATTAACGGAACACTAATAATAAAAAGTAATAATTATTACAAGATGCTGTGAGATCTTCGCTATATTCTCCTTCATGAAATATATTTGCTTATTGAGCAACATGAAAGCATGGGTTCTTTCCAGAATGCATCATCTTGATAATGTCACTTCTGCGTCACAGAGACGACGATTAGAGTGAGCACGATTACAACATGATAATCTAGCGTTTATATTAGCGCTGAAGTAAATAGAGTCCTTTTTCTAGGAAAGGTTCCCTTTCTTTACCTTCCTAGTTCTTTTTTGGAAACCTTTCTTACTTCTGGCAATCTCACAACCACATGCTATCACTAGCAGTCTCGCTCACATGACGAGAGGTTCATGTGTGTGGGGGTGTGTGTGTGTGCACTTTTTTTATAAAAACAAGAAGTGATGACAGGTGAAGGTGCATATTGCTGCCCACAGTGTTTTTCCCCTCACAAAACCGATAACATAGTGGCACTGTTAAAAGCTAATGGGGAAATGAATAGTTTTTTCAGGAGGTGATAACATGAGGAATAAAGACACACATGCACACATGCGAACACGCACTCACACACCCGCCACCCAACACGCTCGGAAAAAAGGAAGATGAAATTAACAACTTCAGTTGTGAATTGCAGACTTATCAGATAATTAAGTGTGATATCAGGTTGTTAAAACACCCATCACTGGGGCCATTTTAATTTTAGATTAGCTTTCACAGCAGCTCTTATGATGTCTCATTTCAATCCATTTACAAATCTTCTCCAACTGCTGGTGGTCGGGCCGTCACCCGTGGGCTCCAAACCAAACTCGTTTCACAAATACATCATTTATGCATAATTTTTTTGGTTTCTCTGTTACTTTTTTTGTCAGTAATTTGACAAGTAATTCAAGTATATTTAGGGCGCAGCTCCATAGTATCGGAGAGACAGTCATTCAGCCTTCATCGGCTCATTACAGAGAAGGTGAATGCTAGTGTTGGTTACCTGGCGAAAGTTGGCCAATCAGCATCCAGATCGTGGCCCCTGGATGCCACATCAAAGAGGACCTGGTTGAGCTCGTAGAGGTGGTTGATGATGTCTGCAGTAAGGTGGGACTTGAGGAAGGGGCTACGGGCGTAATACCACTCACTGTGGGGGGACAACACAACCGAAAATATATATACACAATACAATTTGATTTCATACACAGTACACATAGCAGTGAATGCACAAAAATGAAAGCCGTATCGAATGGAAACAAACATGTCCACAGCAACCCAATACGACATAGTTTAAGACAGTCTTTCCCAGAGACTGGGTCACGACCCACATGAGGGTCGTGGGAGATTGCAATTGGGTCACCAAATTAATTTAAATAAAAAAAGATTTAGATTTAGAAAGAGAATTAGAAAATACTTCTTTTTTTTATACATTAGCATTTAAAAAAAACTTTCAACAAGAAGCATGTGTTTGATTGTACTGAATGTTTGTATTGTTCTGATAATTTTACTTATAAGATTGAATCTAGGTGAAAGGCTAATGTATATTGTGTTTGTTTTACTGATGAGAGGAAATAAAAACAATGAGATAGCCAAAACAAGTTGATGTTAACTCCGCCAAAACCCATTTTTTTGGTCTAATTTATAAAGTATTTAATATGTGTATTATGTTTTCAATAACAAGGGCATAATTTTTTTGGGTGATTTATCCCTTCGAAATTGCTGGTTTAAGTTCATACAGTATGTATGGGAGGCAGTAAAAACTTTCAGAAATGTTGATTTATGCACAAATCTTTTCACGATTTTATAGATAAGGCCTATTGTGAATTGGGTCGCAATGGTTTGTACATCTAAAAAAGAGACTTTCGCTTTTCTGCATGTTCTTGTTTAATGGGAGAAGTGAGAAGGTGCCTCAAAAGGAGGAAGAGAAACAACATATTCAATCCAGGAAGTAAACCCTGGTGTACCACATCATCCTTTCTGTTTAACCAAGCCCTTTGACCACCTGACAATTTCTGATTCAACCAGAAGGATGACATTAACACATTCTGTATCTATAATGAAGTCAATAGTATTGATAGTCCATAAAAAAAATTGGCGAGTTTGTTAAGACCGCAGGTTAATGGTTGACACCTTGGTATCTTAGTTTGTGCTATCCAAGACTCAATACTCATGAGAAAGACATTTAAGTAAAAAAAATATATATTATTCGCCTTTTAGTCTCCATGTCCGAGAGCACGCGCAGTGGCATGTAAACACAGAATGCTAAGGTTGCTTTCAAATCAGTTCAAAAACACTCCCTCCGGTTATATGCTATAGACCCTATAGTATCTGTGGCATAAAGGCTGGGACAAATTTTTAATTATAAATATGTACACTTTATGTTGAAAGTATTAGACCGTCGCGTTTCCCATTGAAACGAATGGCGCGGTGATTCCGTCTTCAAAACGAGAGCTGGTAAATTGTTAAAAATGAATTAAACTGTAATCAGACAAGGCGGTTATATGCTATAGACTTTGGTATAAAGGCTGGGACGAATTTTGAATTATAAATATGTACAATGCATAACGTTAGCTCTCTCGCTCATAGCTGAGCGAACTAGAATACCTCCCGTTGCCAAGTCGTAGCTAAGTTCCGTCCTAATAAGGCCTACTGGAGTAGTGAACAACGATCCGTGGCATAAGAACCTTACGGGAGGGTAATGGTTGCTCCAGGAATTAGTCAAACCCTCAGGCGTTACCAGGGGGAAAAAAAGTTATGGCTTGTGAAAAACTTTATATTTGGACCGTGAAACGCATGAAAATATAAATGAATGGTCTTAATTTATTATTCTTTGGCAAGTTTAAGCATTATCCCTTTACGTATAACACAGCCACTACACTGCCAGCCACTCAACCGAGATACGAAGAATTTCAATTTGATCGTTTGTGGGCACTATTGGAGAGAACTACCTAACCAGGGCAATTCGGATGCACTTAATTGTTAAACAAAGCTAAGGTACAGCTACGGGAGCTGCTAAACACTAATTTGGAATCTAATGGTGTCAATGGACCGCCAACTGCCCAATTTTGGAACCCGCCTACGTGAATTGAACAAAACTCATGGGTGATTTACATCTGGACATTGACAATGTTCCTTTAATTAGAGTTACAGTCTCAAAGAGCTTCACAGGAAAAAAAAACCTACGCACTATAGCGGGCTATGGGTTATATTTAAAAAAAAAAAGGGGAATGGAATGGAAAAGCATCAGTACTTTTATAGTTCACTCCCCGTCTACTGAATTTACCACTACCCATTGTTTATGAGACTAAGGCCAACTCTTTCCTTATTGGTTTGGAGAGTCCATCTTTCCTGTCAATCATACGTGTGAGATACACTTCTTAATAGGGAGCAGAGGGGGCTGGTGCTGTTTTGTTGGTTGCTAAGTTTCAACTTATTCCTCTCTTCTGCATATTTCTAGTCACTCTCTTCACAGTTCCTGTATGTGACCTACAGCACCTGATGAAAAGGGACAAAGCTACTGAAAAATCATTTGTTGAAGTGCCTTATGAACCAACCAAACTACAACAATTGCATGCAAATACAATGGGTTTCGGTTTTTGGCATTTGTTTGTGGTATGGATGGTTTAGCTGGTTAGTTAACTTGTGTGGGTTCTCTTACCTTGTGACCTTATGGTTGATGAGACATTGCTGCAGTGTGTCAGCGAGACGTTGGTGAACCAGAGAGTAGCGGATGAAGGCCCTTCCCTTCCCCAGTGAGGTCTTCAGCTGGGGAAACGCACAATCAATTATTTAGAGACTCATGCTGCTGCGACTTAGATTGCAACACACTCACATCACAGATGGTAGATCCTTAAATCAAAACAGGAAGCAACATTGAGATTAGAGACGAGTTTACAAGAGAACTCATTTGGACCTGCACATTTTGCAAATTTTTTGCCTGCTAAAACATTTGCATGCATGTACAAATAGAGATTCTCAATGGTCTTGCATGGAGCATCTAAAACACACAGTTTCCTTCCGGCTCCCTGTGGTCACTAAAGATACCATGACACTCATCATCGCAAGTTTAGGGGTGTTAACCCACGGGAGCCAAATTCACATCCTGGCTCACATACCAACACGGCCCCCGAATCATCCCCCGGTCGCTAATTGAAAGTTGAGTCATTCTCCCCCTCTCCACTGTAATAGCCAGTGTGTGGTTCTGGCGCATACTGCTAATCTGGGCCCCACTAGGCTGGGTGGTAGTGGATAAGGTGTCATAATCCCCCCCCCCCCTCCCTATCTAATGCAGTTACCGTTTTTTTTACTGCCAATGCAAAAGGTCTAGCACAATCAAAAACAAATCCAGGGACTGTCTTTAGCTTCCTAAAGTTCTCTGACGGCAGATGGAGGGACTTAAGTAACGGAACAGAGATGCTGCTCAACCATAAGGACACCAGCTGGAGACTCCCACATGTACGAGGCCATCTAATAATTGTTTTTATTATTTACATTCAGAGTAAAATTCGACTTTACAGTATCAATTCTGATATCATCTGGTGATTGGCGCTTGCCAACTTCTAACAAGATTTAAAATAACTATTTTCAATCAGAAACATGTTGATCATTGTGAAGAAAATTGAGATTTGAATTAAGGTTATATTGATATTGAAGTTCATGTTTGTTATAGATCTTAGACGGTGAGGCATTAACGCATCACATGTGTTTCACATGATTTGGCATAGAGATAAGACGAAGCTCACACGAGGTGCATTGCCATCCACCTGTTTTTTTGCACATCTTCATTTGGTGCGTTAAAAAACCTTGAGTGGAAACGTTGAACATTCGAAAAAATCTAGCGGTGGAAGTCTTGTAGTGTTTTTAAAAAGGTAAACGTGGCTAATTCCACACAGCTTTAATTTCTGATGTGTTCAATCTTTCCATTTTCATTGTCCAGTCTGCTCTCAGTCACCAAGCTTTCCTTATCTTTGTTTTAGCTTTAACTTTCTCTCTTTAAATTACTTCACTTTGTTGCCCCCTCTTCTTCTGCAGTGGTATAATTGCACCTTCTTATGATCTCGATGAACAAACTCCTAATAGCAGCACAGCAGTAGTGGACAAGCTTGCTATACAAAACAATTGTCAACTCGTTGCACTCCATATCCACCTCAGTCTGACCTTGCCTACACTCACCAATTTCTGTGGGATATCTATTTCTATTTGACATGAAATGTTTGACACGTCTATTTTACCGGTGTACAGCTTGACAACGCTTAACAACAGCTTGACAACAGTGTTAGTGGCTGTGGCGCTGATTGGCTAATCAGTGCCCATGTTAAAGCGCCTTGTCAACCAAGAAAGCGCAATCTACTCTTGCTCAAGTCCTGGCCACAGGCAAGTAGTGGTTGGTAACGTGCATACTTTCACACATATTGCAATACATTTGGATTGAAACGTGATGACTTATTAGATTGCATTATTATAATTATATCCACCTTTAAGTAACAAAAGCAACTTGCAGCCCCATAGACCTCACAAACATGCAAAGGCCTATTGTTATGTTCTATAAGTATGAAATGTATGCATGTCTTATTATTCATACAAAATTGTAATAATGTCAACAATAGGTAGGCCAAACTGCAGATGACAGAAAGTGGGTCCTAAGTGCTACAACCTTATGCCACCAAGACTTCTTAACTTTTTCACCTGCCGCTACAAGCAGCTGCAGTGGAAAGCTGTAAGCTTAAAGTGTGTGTGT
Source organism: Gadus chalcogrammus (assembly GCF_026213295.1). NCBI lineage: Eukaryota > Metazoa > Chordata > Actinopteri > Gadiformes > Gadidae > Gadus > Gadus chalcogrammus. The sequence goes on along the minus strand of NC_079419.1, from coordinate 7,374,400 downwards.
GTGTGTGTGTGTGTGTGTGTGTGTGTGTGTGTGTGTGTGTGTGTGTGTGTGTGTGTGTGTGTGTTGCCATGTATGTCTGGTAGAGGATTACCTCAGGGATGGACTTAACAAAGCGAATGCCATCATTCACTCCCTTGATCTTGGAGAGGCAGTCAGAGAAGTAATCCCAGTAATCTTTCCTCTGGCCGAGGAAGGTTGTCTTTTCTTTCTGGTCAAACTTGTGGAGAAGAAGATACAGAATTTCGACTTTGCATGTCAAATATTCTATATTTTGGTGCATAGCCTGTATAACTACTTGCTCCATGATACCATCCTGACCCCAGAAGCGCACATGCAGAATTTTTGCTGAGGATCAGTCTGGCCTCTAGCACGTTGAAAGCCTTTTAAAAAATGTTTAAAAAATGTAGGACCAATCAGCACTGGGAGACAGTTCATGATAAACAAGGAGTGGCTCAATCTGTCAAATTAAAACAATGCTTTCCTCAGATGAGCACACGTTTTTCAAACCCATTTTGCATTCTTCGCCCAAAGCGGAGAATGCAAAAGGGTCGGTTGAATTGACTGGAGGAATTACTGCACATCCAAGGCCAGACTGATATTTATTGAGACACACAAATGTGATTGCATGGACCGTCTCACAAGGCTATGCCACTACTGCACTAGAGAGTATGGCCAATGTTAAAGCTGAGAAGGCAACATATCATTGACGTACCTGGAGCAGATATTCTAGTTTGTAGGAGAACTTGTGTAAATTGGAGCTGTCGTCTGTTATGGGCTCACCACACTCATTGTGCTCCTTTATCAACTCCAACACAGCATCTTGACACACAGAAAACACAGGGTTACACAATATGTATAAGAATATACAGTATACTATACACTATATCAGAATTCCATTTGAGGGTTTAAGCCGTGGAAATGCTTAGACTACCATACAACCTTACTGACAGACATACATCCACAATATCATTGTGCTAGTCTGAGAACATTCTACTTATGAGTAGTGTCTTTACCACGCAGGTCTCTGATTATCCTCTGCAGCTGATTCTCACCAACAGACGTCGAGGCCATTATGAAAAAGGGGTAAGGGGGGGGGGGGGGGGGCACTTGGATTATACGAATCCCTTCTCCTGTGGACCAAAAGAAAAATCATATCAATATTTTATAGCAGATTGTGATGCTGAAACACTTCAAAAGACACTGTTATTAGAGTAAATGTTAACACGTTACATGACTCCTTGACTAGTGACGTCTCTCATTTCTATGAATAATGACGGCATCGGCATGTCATTCTCAGGCGTGGGTCTTTAAATCGCTCAACATGCAACACAACACAAAACATGCTTAAGACCTCCCCCGATTGAACAGCATCGGAACGCCTGTAAAGTGACATACATGCTCCAATGACTGTACCCTTAATGCGTCACACAATGTCATTAAACAAATAACTTGGGGGTGGGGAATGTACTTTATTTACGTTTAATAAATACGCGCTGGTTTTAATCGCTGAAGACAGGTAACATATTCACCCCAAGGACGGTCAAGATACTCAGTCTAATCACAGAAAAATGTCTTCATTAATTTGTCGCAACGTCTAAAATATATGAAGTGCATATAAAGTATCCGTGACTGAACCGCTATGTTCGCTATGTTCAATAAAAGGGGCGCTATGACTGCTACTAAAGACATGCACCTGCTTGTATTCTTCAATGTCCTATGCTACGCTGTTATTATCAGTCCATTTATGCCAGAAAGTGTTTTGTTTAAATCTAAATAAAGACAACCGCCATTAGACTCGACATATAATACATAATTGACGTACTTGATCGGCAAAAAGGTCCCAGACAATCCAGTTATTATTACAGCAGAAAACGTGCTGTTGGGTGGGCGGGCTTTAGCAATGATTGACAAATCGGATTGTTGAATAGCCAGCGATAGCCAGAAGAAACTGCTACTCTAAATCCAGTTTGGTTGAGCAGCACTAGGTAAATAAACAGTAAGGGAATAGGGCTGCCGCCACTCAGCAAATTTAAATGTGGATCTTATTGTAGTTATCATGTTTTCTATACATTTCTTTATTTTTGTCTTTTAGGTATAAATGCATGGCCCCCTGTAAATAATTGCACACATATCAGTGCAGTGTGCCATTCCTATAATTCTTTATAAAATATTTGTATTCATATTTGGAATATTATTATTTAGAATGGAAAGTGAATGGGGCAAACACGCTCAAATCAACCACTCCAAACCCGAACAGCTGGGAGTTGGCAAACTGAATTTGCATATGGGGACCAGAGGCACGGAGGCCTCCAAACAAGTTTGTCCCACTATGACCACAGGGGGTGCTATAACTAGTGGTCAAGCCTATATGGTCGCGCCCCTAGCCCCGTTTTACAAAATAAAATTAAAAGTTAGTAGGCCTACCTTGGTCTTATTTGATGAGCTTGATCTGTTGTCTCTATAGATTTGGCTGTACCTTGAACGTTTCGAAAAAATGTCCCCAAATATGGTTGACTTACACCTTAATACGGCCAGACCTTATGGTATTGTTTCAATTTTTATTATTTTTACAATGGCCAAGTTATGGCCGATTAATGTGAAAATACCAGTATGCAAATTAGCTTCCATTATTCAACAAATCTCAAGACCACTTCAGAGAATCCTAAAGGCCTCAATTTGGTTTGCCCATCACTCAATCCCTCTTAGGTGATGTGGAAAGTTTTGTTTTGATAACAAAATTATGTCAAGGGTCAAATTAGCACTGTTGCAGGTGCTCACGGCGCTATTTTTTATAATGGAAGGCAATGGGGAAAAAACGTTGACTTCAACCACTCCGAAGGCAAACAACACCGTTTTGAAAGTTGGTACACGTATAGAAACGGCCCCCAAAAAGTAAAGTACCACTTTGGCGACAAGGGGCGCCATAACTCTAGTTGTGTTTGTTACTTCTCCTTCTTAATTACAAGTAACTATCTCAGTTCACCTTTCTAATCTCAGTTCCCATGGTCATCCAACAAAATTGTCAAACACTCCATTGCAGCGCTACCTGATGTGCATATGTGTTGTCAAAGAATCTTCCTCATTTGCTGTTAATTTATTCAGGGGAAGTAAAGGATAACAAACTGAGGTATGATATATTATAAATGTAACCATAATTCTGTAGTTTTCTAGATATATTCCACAGATATTAGGAAGGTTTCTAATTTTTTTTTTAATTTTGCTGTTTTTAACATAGACTCCCTGGAGGGAAAATGGACGCCGAACAACGAAGTCCAGATGAAAGACTTAATTACACATATGATGATTATGATTACAGCAATGACTCGATGGAGGATGAAGTATGCGATCTGGAAACCGTTCAATTTAGACTGGTCTTAGTTCCAGTATTATTCTCTGCTGTGGTGATAGTCAGTATCCTCGGCAACATATTAGTGATGGTCCTTTTGGCTAAATATGAAAATCTCCGCTCTCTCATTAATGCATTGATCCTGAACCTGGCCGTGTCAGATCTGATTTTCACCGTTGGTTTACCCTTCTGGGCCTACTACCACATGTATGGTTGGAATCTAGGGGAGACGGCTTGCAAAATAGTTTCTTTTATTTTCTATGTGGGCTTCTACAGCAGTGGTATCCTCCTCATCTTGATGACTGTTCATCGCTACGTGTCCGTCATGAGGCCTCTGTCGGACCTCGTGACCTCCAGGGGTTACGTCGGTGTCCTGGCCTCTGTGTTCATCTGGACCCTGGGCTTCTTGGCCGCCTTGCCGGCCTTGTTATTTACCAGTGTGAATGAAAACATGTGCGAGTATGCGGATGCATACTGGAAGGACTTTGGCATCTACCAGCAAAACATAATGTTCTTAGTGACTGTGGTGATCTTCTGCTTTTGTTATGCTCAGATCCTATGCAGACTAATGCACTCCCGTGCACAGAGAAGGAGGCACAGGACTCTCAAGCTAATCTCCACTCTTGTTATGGTTTTCTTTGTGGGCTGGGCACCATACAATGTTCTCATATTTCTACGATCTGTAAGAGAGAGTAAGGATTGCGAAGACTACAAAAGATTGGGCTATGCATTTTACATCAGCCGGATGTTCGCTTATTCGCACTGTTGCCTCAATCCCGTGTTCTATGTGTTTGTTGGGGTTAAGTATAAGAACCACATGAAGAGAATGCTGAGAGGTTGGGGTAAGCAGACAAACAGTCTCCGCAGTAGACACAGCCGGCTTACCATCACCTCCGTGACTAGCGGCGATGAGTTCTCAATATAATGTACTCTGCAAAGAGCAGTCTCCAAGGCAATGGTTGCTTATGAATATCTGCATTTTCTGTGTGATCAATGTGATTTTGCATTGTATTTTGTAAGGCTTGTACTTGACTTTTAGTTTAGTTCAAGCTTAAAATGATTGTGAGATTTGGCTTTTTATTCATTAACTCTGATATATTGTTGTCATCGGGGGTAATGGACATAAAATGAGATCATTCTAAATATCTTATATAAATGTGTTAATATGAATCTGCAAGCTTATACTCTGTTAATATAGTTGTACAAAGATGTTTATTGGTGTTTTAAAAATCATCTTTTGCATTTCATGTTGGCTTGGTGTTGTTTCCTCAAAACCTTGGAATTGTAAAAACCTTGGAAAAGCTGTTTTGTTGTGGTTTATTTGAGTTTAAAGCCAATTCATTGACTATTAGATTGCATTGCCAATTTTCAACTGATCAAAACCATTGCATTTGCATTACTATTAATGTGACAAAATCGGTGTCAGTGGCGAGTGTTTGAATCTATGGGAACAATCGCTTATTGCCAATAATTCTACGTTCACTCCTTTTCCATACACTAACCTAACAGTGTTCATAGGCAAAACACTCAGATACTAACGAGTGTTCTTCCAGCCCACAGTGGCCTTATGCCAAAGTTCTCCTTTTTCTCTCTTCAAATTACCAGGACCAGGGGAGACAGGATCACTGTATGATTTGGTTTGTTGGTTAATAAGGACTGTTTTGGGAAAGTTTGGAAGAAACGTGTTCCAAGCAAAGTAGCTAAAAAGGACCGAAATGCACCAAAGTTGTCCAGAAACGTTACAACCATAGAACCGTTTTTTAGAGAGGATGGGCACGGAGTGACCTGTAGAGAGATCTGTCTCTTAGGTGGGCGGATGTCCAAGGGCCATGCGGTAGCGTGTGTCCCCCTGCCGGAGAGCATGCCTAACCCCACCGAGCTGGGTCGCTATGGGTAGTCAGGCTGAGGACACGGCCGGGCTGTGCGCCAAGGGAGGGGCGGGGGGTGGGGAGAGATGTGGGCGGGGGACGCTCAGATGGCTCAAACATAGGTGGCCTCTTCGAAAGTGGGTCCTATATTCTTTAATTGTGTGCACTCGGGGCTGGATAACCAGAGGAGCGCATTCCCCCTCGTTCCCCTGCCAATATAAGGGACACAGGTTCCAGAGCTAGGGGCACTCAGCAGTTGAAGGAGAATAAGGGCCAATGTTGTCTTCTACGAGGTTCCCATCAGCCCAGTGAGGGGGCGAAGGTGTGCCATTGGAGTTTGTACGGTGGACTGGATGGTCAGCCTCTCTGATGGTCTTTTAGACACCTTACAGCGAAACAACAACGCAACGAGACGTATCAGGGCTGAGAATCATCAGGGCAACCGTAATCTCATTTTAATCATTATTATTATGTATCTTCATATTTCTACTGATGTGTGCTGTTGCCATACCTACAGGTCTATTATACCTTTAAGGCCTAAAAAAGGAAGATTGTGAAAGCAGCCAACTGTTTAGACCTGCATGGGGAGAGTTCACACATAGACGTACCTGTATATTAGTTGTCTAAAATGTGTTGCGTTGTATTTCTAAATCTTGAAGTTGACCTATAGCTTAATACCATTAAAAGGGAAATTGTTTACTTCAACTAATGACGCTACACAGTGATGTGGCTGTTTATCATCTTCTTTGAATATTACTTATTGCATAATATCGGGTTTTTTTTTATTTCACCTTTCTGTTTCAGAGAAATTGAAATGATGACAGATAAAAATGGATGTGGATGTGTTGTTTTTAATGTGGGTTATGGTTAACAGAGGGAGAGAGAGAGATTGCCTGCTTGCCAGGAAGCCATTAGCCAACAAAGACATGGAGGGTAAGTACTCATTTCATGGATTATTATGATGTACCTGTTATTTATATACAGTTAGTGTTGGATTTGGGTTTAAATATTTTTCATAGAATGAAGATTACATGTTTGAACATAGTTATTGAGTTAATAGTCATTGATGATTTGCAAAATACTTAACATTGGAAATCAAACCATATATTTATCTTTTGTTGTGCTTAATTCTACCCAATTTTCGTTTGTATTCTATAGAAACAACAATGGACCCCAATCTTCTTGTGAGCTATTATTTTACCGGCATCCAAAACGAGACAGATTTGCACACCGTTCCTGATGGATGTAAAATAGTGTTTGGAGCAATGATCTATGGCATTTTCATCCTCAGTATCATAGGAAATACGATCCTCTTCCATGCTCTTTACTGCAACATGAACGTGAAGAATGTCACCGACATGTATTTCCTCCACCTTGCCTGCTCGGATGTAGCCTTAACAATCGCCCTGCCGTTCGCGGCCACTGGGCTGATCCACGGTTGGTGCTGTAGTGAATTAGTCTGTAAGCTTGTTGTAAGTTTATATTACTGTGGGATGACCTCAAGTATCATACTATTGACCGCCATATCAGTGGATCAGTTCAGCACTGTTGTCATCCAGAATGGGTGCATCGTCCCAGTGAAGAGACGAAGGTGTGCCATCGGAGCCTGTACCATGGCCTGGATGGTCAGCCTGGCTGTGGTTGTCCCTTGCCCCTTCTATTCGATGGTAGTGAAGCTAGAGGATGAAGCTTTTCTGTGCTTTTCTCACCAAATTCACGCCTTTTTTTCTCTGCTCTCAATCTGCTTGTTTGCCGTCATTGTGTTCTGCTATTCGGCAATTCTCTGGACCACGGTGAGGGCTTCAACCAGAAAGAAGCTCAGGACTGCATCCCTCGCATTATGTATATCTGTAGCCTTCTTTGTTTGCTGGGCTCCTCACACTATATTGATGAAAACTAGTTCCAAGAAGTTGGTTTTGAAGCAAACATTTGCATATCATGTCACGTTTACAGTGTCTCTCTCTCATTGTTGTATCAATCCCATGATCTATATGATGTCACCGAAGTACCGTAAACATGTACAGAGTGTCTTTTGTTGTGAAAAGGTGCACACAAAGAGATAGAGATAGAGTTAATTATCGTAATGTTTAATGGGAATGCAGAGTGTGAAAGCCTGGTATATTGTACATGGAGTGTGCACGCCATTCTTTTATGGCCAATGTGGTCATCGTTGTGTAAATATTCTTATCCTGCAAATGTATACATACAAAGATTGTTGATTGATGTTTTAATAATATAAGAAATCCTATATTCTCCATTAATTAAAATCATAAAAACAACTATATTTGATTCTGATGTTTTCTATGGTCCATTTTTGTCTAATACATTTTGTCTGAATAGTTTAAACTTTGCTTTGTGTTGTTTTCACCTCGCTGTAAACCATGGCATTCAGTACATCAGCATGTTTTGTGTGATACAAAATTGTTTTTTAAGATCTCAGTTTCTTGTTCTTTGGTGGCACCTATGGAGAAACAAACTCAAATACACTGATGTAGTTCATTTTTTTTCTGAAGTTCTTTTTAAACGTACTAGAACCATTATTAAAGTGTTAAAAATGACAACAAAGCATACTATAGTATAGTATACGAGCAGCAAACTAAGTCCCATTTTTTTCCATACTCAATCACCACAAGTCAACTTTAGTTCCAGTTCAACATACTTTTCCTTATAAGAGCACAAAATAACACTAAGATTCACGGATGTATTTTCAGATATGAGGTACTATGTGTGAGAAAATGGATCCATCTCCCATAGGTTGTGCCTGCCTTATGTGGGCACCCGTACGTTGTGGAGTATTCCTGCTTAGCTGCCAAAACACTCCAAAGCACATGCTTAGTGCAAGCGAAAATCGCGTCCACTTTCAAATCGCCCTCATGTTAATCAATGAGCACTTCACACCACACGCGGAGCTCGAGCACACTGTGTAGCTCAGCGCTCTTTTTAATTCAATATTGAAGCACCTCATAGCACCCCACCGAGAAAGAAGCTGCATTGGAAAGAAATCTAAATTGTTCACAGTTTTTCTCAATCGTTTAAACACGTTTTCTGAAACTATAGCTCAATTTCTCAAAACCCTTAACACAATCCCGAGAAGAGTTAATCATTTTGTCAAAACATCACAAATTCTTCTCAAAACTGAATTTATCCACATAACAGTAAACACAGCTATCAAATGAATATATCTTAGAGAGCATCAATTAAACACTGTTGTATTCAATTCCAAAGACTTCCATCAAAATACTATTTAAATATGTTTTGGCTTTATGAGGCCATGTTACATATTCCAATGTATAAAATTGTTTCGAATTTAGGTCTTTTTTGAAGTTGCAATTAGGTGGTACATATAGTATAAAGACTGTTGCCATATTGTAATACAATACTGTTAATATATCGGATAAATATTGCATTGACACAATCGTATCAGAATAAAATACAATGCATATTTGTCTATCCAATGAGCTCCAATGGGCTAAACTCATAATCCCAGCTTCCCAGAGTAGGACAGTACACCTATAGTTAATGCTGCAACATTGTTCTGACAATGCACCAATGTTACCTATTTTGGTAAATTACAGTACAGTAATTGCACCGATATGTGAAATGAAAAACGCTAAAGTAAGAAAATGTTTAGACTGTCTTTCGGGGTATGTAATGATGAAATCAGTGTACAAGTACAAGTACAAAAAGGTAACAAACCAAATATATATTTTTTTACTGTGATACAGTAAAATGCTCAGCTGAACTGACTGCATGAAAAGCTTTTCGTAGGCCAACAAAAAATAAAAATAAGAATATATTAATGAGGTGAAACAGATCTACATCTACATCTAACATCTAGCAGATCTGTAAATCAGTATGTATCCCACCTCCAATCCTGATCAGGCCAAAGGATCAAATCTACAACACAGTAGAGCTCACGAGTCCTCTTCATGCTCTGACACATGATTGAAGTGTTTTGCCAGTTAAGTTTGAACAGTTGAGAAGTGAGTTAGACTTATTGGTAATTAGTTGTTGCGTTTTGAAGGCCAGTGTGATCCATGTGAACCAAGGGTGCTAAATTATGAGATTTTTCCTTAGAGTTTAGCAAAAATGTGAAAAAAGTGGAATTGTGCTTAGAGTTTAGCAGTCTGGAGTCTTGTAGTTGATACATGAGCTTATAATTTTCAGAATTGTGTGCATAGTTCCATTTTTTGTGTTTATACAATCGAGAAAAGCTGTAATACATTAAATTAATTAGGCACAGTTTAAGTGACTTTTTAACCTTAGGTATTTTACCTAACCCTTTTTTTACAGATAATATTTGTATATTGTTCTATACACATATATAATGATATGCAAAAAAATCTTCATCTATGAATATGATTTATTGCATAATCCCTGCATTTGATGACACCCTTCCGTTTCTAACAAGATTGTTGAGTTGTTGTTCACACAGAAAGATAGACAGATACATTGACTGCTTCCCATAAAGCAACAGACACACAGGCAGTGTTGGGAAGGATACTTTTAAAATGTATCCAGCTACAGAATACAGAATACATGCCCAAAAATTTAATATGTAACGTATTCCGTTACATCACTCAATCTGAGTATTGTATTCTGAATACTTGGATTACTTCCACATTGAATGGCATTTTATAAGTGTAGAAATGCGGCATCAAATCCTGCTACCTAAACAGGCCTATTCTGGTGTGTTCTTCTGTTCAAACCGGACGATTGTGTTAGGCCCAAGTCTCCCTGAAAGTGCACTATATTATATAATTGGCTGTAGAGGAACAACAACTATAAGGGTATTTTTATGCAAAAGATATTTGCTATTTCATCAAAAAAAATAAAAACACTGAGCTAAGTGCATAAGTGTTGCCTATAAAATCACCTTAAAATAAAAAAAGAGAGAGAGATGGGGGAGAGACAGAGGGGGAGAGAATGAGAAGACAAAAAAGCATCTGTGAAATTAAATAATCATGGATGGCCAGCGGGCTGCACTCGTTGTGATGATTTGTTTCATACAGTTTTGGACCAGTTGAATTCCTTCTCCCTCATCCTGGTGCTGAATGCGTTAAATACATTGGCATTTTTGTGTGTGTCTTCCAGCATACGTTTTATGTGGGTGTCTTTCCAAATATCCAATAGACATTCTGTCTCCGCTTGACTCCATGTGGAGCCACGACTCATTTTCACCCGACGGTCCGACAATGTGCTGCTAGTCTTGGAGTTACCGCTAATCAAACAATAATTCCCGTAATGCACGCGGTTGAGCGGGTGCCTGATACGTCCAAACCCCGTACCAAGGTTAGTTTCGAAGCAAACCGAGACCAGCTCTCCAGGGAGGTCTCGGCCGGCTGATTGGGTTCGCATCAAAGTGAGGTGGTTGCATTAACACCAACGCAAACGTACCGAACCAAGGGGCCAAACTTGTTTAGTGCGCACTAAATGCTGTTGGTGCGAAAGCACGAATAAACTCATGAAACAGAAGTAGTATCGTCATGTAGAAGTATCGTCATGGAATCCATTGATTTCAACAATGTAGGACTAACTGTAGTCTAAATACCAACAATTTAAACTGTAACTGCAACGGAATACAGTTAGTTATAATTTGCATTCTGAACACATAACGCCGGTACATGTATTCCATTACTCCCCAACATTGCACACAGGTTAAGTCATTTATTGGACTATCATTAAGTTTCTTACATTTTTAGGAAATAATTAGGTACTTTCTTACGGAAGTACATTTATTTTTGAGCTTCGAGTTTGAAGTCAAAACTCGTCAGAAAAGTCTGAATTCTGAGATTAAAGTCACAATTCTGAGATTACAGTCATAATTCTGACTGTAATCTCACAGCCTAAATGTCACAGGCTAAAGAAGGGAAGTTCCTTACAGGCTACCTGGAAGGGACCAAGTTCAGTCAGTACGTTTACATGCACAGCTTAATCCGATTAAGGCCATAGTTCGACTACATGCTCCTCAATTGGACAACTGCAATTGTCAGAGTATCCATGGCGGTGAGAAAATCCATTCTTTGGCCAATCATTTCTTACCCCGTTACGATAGGTGGCGCTGAGCCCATTTCAACTAGTGGTAATAGAGCCACCGGTTGACCTCTTTACGTCACTAGCAACAACAAACTCAGGCGGCTGCAGCATTCGAGAAAGATGTTTTCAGTAGACAGTTGTCAGTTCACTTCGGGTCCATGTCATTTCTCTGACGCTCCACTGTTCCGACCTCTCGGTCATATGCGGACTCCTCCGGCAGCGGAGCAGTGGGAGGAGTCCGCATACGGCCGAGAGGATGGAATAATGGAGCGTCGGAGAAATGGAACCGAAGTGAACTGACAGCTGTCCCGCATACGGCAACAATCCCTTTCTCCTCTATGTCGCGTTTCAATATGGACTTCATGAGTGTCAAAGCCAAAGTTCCTTTACCCCAATTCCTTCTCCACCATGGCTGAGATAACCCTCAGTACGAGTCTTTACTAGTTGCTGAAGTACCAGAGAGTCGGAGAACCTGACGCAATCTTTAAGATTCATAATATCAGAGAATATCCCCGTCAGTTCGGCCGCGGCGCAATGAATGAATAAAGATCGTAAAAAAACATTTATTTTGACAGATGTGCCCGAAGTTATACTTTACAACCTCGTTCATTACCAATGTTTAGAAACGCATGTACTTTTATTTCAGCCTTCGGTGAAATCGAAGTGTTACACCTTTCCACCTTTCTTTGGCTCCCAGACCGTAGTCGAGGAGCACAGCAGAGACCTTCCCTCCAGGGCCGATGTTCTCTCGGAGGTAACACCCTTCACTTTGACCGGCAGTGGGTCTGCTTACAGGTCCGAATGAAGTGGCCACCGATTATTGACAGGCTGGGTACTTTATCCGTAGTTTGACTAACTTAACAGTACACGTTTGCACGGAAACAAACTGACTCGTTCATTCACTAAACTGACTCGCGCAACCGCTCGCTCTCCTCGCTCGTCCACTCACTCGCTGAGGTCATTCACACACACATTGCCATTCTCGCGCACACACATACGCTACTCTCGTAACAGAAGCGTAGCGTGTACTGAATGCATGTTGACGATGATACACTTCTTATAGGCAGTGGCGGTTTTAGGCACGGGCGAACCGGGCAGCCGCCCGGGGCGGCATATTTGTGGGGGGCGGCAAATCACATGGGTGGCGCCACGAGCAGCATCTTAAAAGTTGGTAATGGGATTTGCGAAACGCCGGCAGATTTTGAAAACACACAACTCGAATGGTCCTACCCCCTTTCCTTCAACGCTGACTCTGACTCCACCCATTCCAAGTACATCGACGCGCAATCATGCACGAACACAGATGCGCGAGAGCGAGCCAGGCTAGCTAGGTTGGAGTTTAGGGTTGTCTTCTAGTGCTAGGTCCAAATGTGGATTAGCTAGTTAGCTAGCTCCAGTAGCTACCGCAGGATAACAACAAACAGAAGCTTGCTCTGGGTCACAAGCTTTGAGTATGTGCGCGAAGGGGTCACGCGCGGGGAGCGGGGGAAGGGGAGTGCAGTACGACCGTTTGATTGACGTACTTACTGTCCAATGCCACCCGGTGGTTCTGGAAATCATTGGCTAGAGTTTTTCGAGCCCTGCCCGTTCCACTGATGATTGACTTGTTTAATTTTCATGTCAGTACTTCTAGCTCAGTGGCTGTAAGTGGGTTATGATAAGGATTTCAAGTAATTTTGTGTTCCATCTGGTGATTTACTAAGGATGATGCAAACGCGCAAAAAAGAGAATTCCATACCCAACCTTTAATAATCCAATCATAGTTGGAGTAATCCAATAATTCGATTTTCTTGAGGGTCATGTAAACGCACTGAGTGAGTCACTTTGCGACATATGCCACTTTTCCACGACAGTACCAGCTCAACTCGCCACGACTTGACGTGGCACGACTTGGTTTGATTCCAGACACGTCGTGTTTCCATCTAGAATAGTACCTGATCAACGTGGGCAGGTCGCATAGCACGCATGCGCAAAACTGCGCATGCTTCTCCACGAGACACATAAACAGACAGGGGGTCTCCACCTCTGTCATGGTCCACGGCGTGGCCAGGGGACTTGTCCTTGAGAGCCCCGTACAGCGGGCGCATGACATGAGCCGCCTGGCGCATGAACCGGTGGTAAAACGTCACCATCCCCAGGAATTCTCGGAGCGCCCGAGCTGTGTGCGGGCGGGGGAAAGCAGAAATCGCCTCCACCTTCGACGGAACAGGGGCGGCCCCATCTTTGTTGATGAGATGCCCCAGGAAGTGGATGGAGGACAACCCGAAAAGGGAACTTCGCCGGGTTGATGATTAGTCCGTGCTTGTCGAGCCTCATGAAGAGGTCGCGTAGGTGACCCTGGTGCTCCTTTTCGGAGGAGCTGGCGACCAGGATGTCGTCCAAATAAACGAAAACGAAGGGCATCTCCCTGAGCGCCGAGTCAATTAACCGCTGGAATGTCTGAGCTGCGTTTTTGAGTCCGAACGGCATACACAGGAACTCGAATAACCCGAAAGGTGTCACTACCGCCGTCTTGGCGATGTTCGAGGGATGGCACCTGGTGGTAACCGCGCACCAGGTCCACCTTCGAGAACACCCGCTTGCCTGCCAGGTGTGCTGAAAAGTCCTGGATGTGCGGGATTGGGTAGCGGTCGGGCGTGGTAGCGTCGTTCAGGCGGCGGTAATCCCCAAAAGGTCGCCACCCGCCGCCTGGCTTGGGAACGATGTGGAGGGGTGAGGCCCAGGGGCTGTCTGAGCGGCGGATGATGCCCAGGCGCTCCATGTTGGCGAACTCCGACCTAGCGACCTTCAGCCTGTCGGGGTTAAGTCGTCGGGCCCTAGTGTAGACGGGTGGGCCCTTGGTGTCTATATGATGCTCTACACCATGTTTCGCCGTGACCACGGAAAAGGTAGGTTCGGTTATGCCGGGGAACTCCCTGAGCAGGCGTTGATATTCGTCCCCCTGTGAGAGGGAGCTGGAGAGCCCGCCGTAAGCCGCTCGACCGCGGGCACATGCAAACTAGGAGAACGTCCGAGCGTCCACCAGGCGGTCGTTTTTGACGCCTACCAACAGATTGTGCGCACAAAGGAAATCCGCGCCGAGGAGGGGAAAGGAGATGTCGGCCGTGAAAAAATCCCACCTGAATCGCTGGCCTCCAAAGCACAGGTCCGCATTCTTTGGACCATACGTGCGGATGGGTGTGTCTTTAGCGGACCTCAACTGTGGACCGTGGACGCCAGGCACGGTGTCCTCCACCGTAGCCGGCAGGACACTCCTCTGAGCGCGGAGAGTGTCCCTGATGAACAATTACCGGGTTGACGTGATAGAAACTATAGACCCCTCATTCGTCAGTGGAAGAAATCTTACATATCGCTTTCTGTGATAAGTTGCCCATCTTGTGACGATATGATATCAACACTACTGTAACACGGAGAGGGTCTGCAATTTCATACGGGGATTCCATTTTCGGCACAAGAACACCTCCGAATACTCAGTACATGCTATTTCTGTTCAGTGTCTACTACTTGACCGTACTACACATGACAGTGTAGTACGGTCTACAGCTATGCGTAGAACGCCTCTGAACGCTTCCGAACACCGCCAAAACTCCACCGGATGTTTAGAGATGACGTATCTCCCCTCAGATGCCGGCAAAATTACCTTGATAAGTTACCTGTTTTCCGTCTTGTCATCGTTGCTATTCAATTAAAAATGTTATGGAATGTAATGTACTTACATTTCGATATTTCGAAATTTGCGGGAGCCGCTGTTGGTGGTGTCGGGTCAGCCATCTCTTCTTCGTTCGTTACCAGACTCCGGTTGCATTGTGGGATAGCGTAGTGACCTACCGTCGTATACTGTGGCGGTAGTACGCATTCGGAAACGTTTTCCGTACTACACAATGCGTACCGAGCATTCGGACGCGCTATATTTGTGGCGTACTACAAAATGCATACTATATAGCAGTCAAGTATGAGTATTCGGATGCAGCTCGGTTGTCAGGCTCGGACGTCGCGCTCGTCCAGCGGCGTAACTCTCTGGCAAATCAGTGGCCAGCAGCCTGTTTACATCACATAAAAGTATCGTATCAGCTGTCATGGAACCTCGACGGAGGTGAGACATAAAATGTACCAAGTATGCTAGTATTTAATGATGCCGGTGTCGTGCCGAAAAAGGAATCCCCGTCTGAAACCGCACCCCCTCCACATGGAAACGATGTCTGCGGTGGAAACGCAGACAAAGGCGGGCCGAATCGAGGCGAGTTGAGCTCGTAGGCCTACTGTCGTGGGAAAAGGGGCACCACTAGGATAGGAACCACCGGATGGGAGTTCTGACTTTATTCTCAAAAATCCCAAACGGCCCTAATCCTCTTCCGTATTTTCTGGCATTAATGACTGCAGTGAGTTTTCCTTGTTCCCACATCATGAGATGCGTGTCATTCTATGAGGTCCATTGTCGCCCCGCTGTTCCATCCATGGTGGTTGGCATGGTACACGGGTCTGTTGGGAGGGTGGGGTGTGGAGGGGAGAGGCTGTGTGTGCGGTAGAGGGGGTGGGATGGGGGCACAGCTCGGTGGGCTACTGTTACAGCACTTCAATGTGTCTCCTGGGGTAGATTAAGCTTAATTAACTAAGCCATCCAGCCCGCTCGGATGCTACATGTCAAGGGCAGAGCAGTGTCTGTGGTCGGTTCACTGTGGTGGGACAATGGGCTGGATGTTGCAAGTATTTAACGGGGAGTGCTGGCATGCGTGTGTGTGTGTGTGTGTGTGTGTGTGTGTGTGTGTGTGTGTGTGTGTGTGTGTGTGTGTGTGTGTGTGTGTGTGTGTGTGTGTGTGTGTGTGTGTGTGTTTGATATTTTTTGTGAGCATTAGTGGGGGAAAGCCACATGAATGATTTTGGTTAGATTGAGGACGATTATTGTGGACAATGCTGCAGAAAAACAAGTCCAGCCATATAATAACAATTAGTTACCAGTGTCTAATAAAGACATACATCATACATTCTCAGAGTGGTAACACACGTGTACACTCAAGTGGGTTAGTTTTTGATAGAATGGCAAATAGGCCTATAGAGCTTATCAGAGAGAGGGGGGGGGGGGGGGAATAAGGAAGCACAAATACTGCATGTAGTGCAGTCAATGCACAAAGTCTCCGTGACTGGCAATTACTTATCTTTAAGTCCAGACATTTTCTTTAGCAAATGTTGTTGTTGTTCAAGCTTGTTTTTTAGCCACCAGCTAAACAGCTGTTGTTTTCCTGAGTTGCCTGTGCTGCTAGCCCTCTGTGCCTCTCCCATTCCCCACTATGCTCTTCCATTCTTCAGGGCAACTCTCCCTCCTATTTCACATTGATGTCTTTCTTTAATAGCAATTATCTGAAATGATAATTACTGAGACCATATGTGAATCTAATTGATGTCTCGCAAACGCGCAAATGCGTGTACTTTGTGCGCATTGCTAATAAAGGCGTGTATCGCTTGTTAATATGGACTGTCGTGGAAACGCATGTTAATCAATTAGGTGCGCCATACATATGACAAACAAGCTCATGTTACGGAATGGAAATGCAAAACACATAATCCACAAATGTCATACGCTGGCATGTGTGACATTCTCCACAAGCGAGCAATCCTGGTGGAATTGGTCATGGTTTACTATAGGCTTTGATTTCAAATGAAATGAAATCCATTGCATGTTCCTTGCCCACAATAACAATGAACAGCTGACACCTGTGCCATTTAATAAACATTATATGTATATTATATGTAAAG
>NC_079419.1:7349899-7352399 GCF_026213295.1 Gadus chalcogrammus | reverse complement strand
TTCCCTCTATCTATCTCTCTCTATATATATATATCCATCTATCTCTCTATCTCTCTATATGTATATATCCCTCTATCTCTCTATATGTATATATTTCCCTCTATCTATCTCTCTCTATAAGTATATATATATCCCTCTATCTCTCTCAATATGTATATATTTCCCTCTATCTATCTCTCTATATGTATATCTATATCCCTCTATCTCTCTCTATATGTATATATCCCTCTATCTCTCTCTATATGTATATATTTCCCTCTATCTATCTATCTATCTATCTATCTATCTATCTATCTATCTCTATATGTATATATATATATCCCTATATCTCTCTCTATATGTATATATTTCCCTCTATCTATCTCTCTCTATGTGTATATATATATCCCTCTATCTCTCTCTATATGTATATATATCCATCTATCTCTCTATCTATCTCTCTATTTATCTCTATCTCTCTATCTAATTATCTCTCGCTATCTCTCTCTCTCTATATCTATCTTTCCTTCCATCCATCCATCCATCCATCTAAATGATGGGAGTATAAGAGAGAGGGTGGGGGGGGGGGGGGGAGGTTGTTGTTGCGTTTGATGCCGCAATAGATGGTGGAAGTTGTGAAGAAAGTCCCGAAGCCTCTGAGGAGTTTGATTACCTCCATCCATTATCTGCACAGTGAGCGATCGCGAGGCTCGCCATCTGTCACCCGTTTCATTTGCATCGTCAACACCTGCCCTGCCTGTTTATGCCTTCACGGGTTTTTTATAAGCTGCCTTTCATGGCGGGGAGGAGAGAAAAAAGGAAAAGAACCAACGTTGACTTTTCATTCTAAATGCATTAATTCCACCGGTTCAAAGAACGCAATGAACACAAGCAACTTGGTTTGCGTCTGATGGAAGCGGCAAACTTTCTGTTTTATAGCTTGCACATGGAAACACATAAAAGATCTGGGACGTTTTTGCAACATAGTGGATATAAAAGTGTTTTGATTGGAGTAAATTCATGAGGACTGACAGACAGACACAACAGATGTACTTCTGAAAATACATGCATGCATATATGTATAGATGCACGCCCACACATACAGACATGCATACATTAATACATACATACGTACATACTAGATACATACATAGAAGATGCATACATACATACATACATACATACTAGATACAGAATATATACATCCATACATTCATACATACATAGGGTATATACATACATAGATGCACATACAGTACATAGGCTACATACATACATACATACATACATACATACATACATACATACATACATACATACATACATACATACATACATACATACATACATACATACATACATACATACTTACATGCACATTCGTACATACATACATACACACTAGATACATACATACATACACACATAGCCTACATCCATACATAAATGTATAAACACAAACTCATTCACGCACACACACACACACACACACACACACACACACACACACACACACACACACACACACACACACACACACACACACACACACACCCACACACACACACACACACACACACACACACACACACACACACACACACACACACACACACACACACACACACACAGAGCAGCCCGCAGTTTGCAACCACCATCATTGTGATGCATGCACGTACCCCCCCTTCCTTCCATCTTCCATCTTCCCTCTCTCCCTCTCTCTCCTCCCTCCCTCTCCCTCCCTCTCCCTCTCCCTCTCCCTCTCTCTCCATCCATCCATCCCACGCCCCTCTATCCCCAGGTGGTGCTGGCGGCTGTGGGGCCCATTAGCGACAGCATTCCTGCCTCCAGCACACCATGCGTGTCCCGAGTGACACATTTTTGGACCGACACCAAGTGCCCACCACAACGCTGCGCCCAGGACCCTGGGCACACACACACACGCACGCACGCACGCACGCACGCACGCACGCACGCACGCACGCACGCACGCACGCACGCACGCACACACGCACGCACGCACGCACGCACGCACGCACGCACGCACGCACGCACGCACGCACGCACACACACACACACACACACACACACACACACACACACACACACACACGCACACACACCGGGTGGTGTGCACTGGTTGGTGTCGGAAAGCAGGAGGACGCGGAGGAGGAGGGGATTGTGCACGTGCACGTGCATGTGTGTCTTTGCGTGGGTGTGTGTCTGTGTGTGTCTGTGTCTGTGTGTGGATGGGTGGGGGGGGACTGGGTGGATAAGGGGGTAGAGAGAGTGTGTGTGTGTGGGGGGGGATATGTTCATGCATGTGTCTATATATGTATGGTTATATGTGTGAGATAGACAGATTGCAAAGAGAGAGAGAGAGAGAGAGAGAGAGAGAGAGAGAGAGAGAGAGAGAGAGAGAGAGAGAGAGAGAGAGGAGAGAGAGAGAGAGAGAGAGAGAGAGAGAGAGAGAGAGAGAGAGAGAGAGAGAGAAAGAGGAGAGAGAGAGAGAGAGAAAGAG
>NC_079419.1:7339899-7344899 GCF_026213295.1 Gadus chalcogrammus | reverse complement strand
TGGGATGAGAGGAGAGGGTGTGAACCAGGGGGACAAATGGGGGCTGCTGCTGTTGGCCCGACGGGTGAGCACCTTCAGCCCTGGGAATGGTCTGTCGCGTGCTCTATCCCGTCGGCCCCTCCCTCTCCGCCCATATTGGGACAATTCAATCGTCTTTTCTTTTGTCCTTTTTTTTTTTTTTTTTTCGCAAAGAAATTATTTAATTGAAGTTAAATATGGTACTGAAGACATGCATGGGGTTCCAACCGCATGCACCGTTAAGTGATTCAATTTGAAATGTGTTTGTAAGGGTTGTTGTGACGGTATTGTGTCTTTGTCGGAACAGATAGTCTTGTTCAATTGTTACCTCGGTTTCTTAAAGGTTACATTCCAACTCTCTGAGTGTGAAGTGCTTCACACTGAGGCTTCTGATTGGTCAGGATCCTGAATTGCTCAAGGTCAAGGCCTTAACCTGCCGGTACACGCTTTATTTTCCACTGTACATTTATGAAACACTATTCTATAGTTATTAGATTTTGCTGATTATTGCTCATATAGGCCTATGGATAGCCTACTTTTTTCCTGAAATTAGAAAATGATTTGCCTCATCTTTGACCTACCACGCTCTTCAACGCAAAGCCAAATTGGAATGAAATAAAAAACGACAATCTCTAACGCAGGATTGTAACATTTAAAAAGTAACGGAATATTGAGATTTTTTTCCTAATCTTCGATAGTTCTTGAAATTAAGAATTAATTTATAATTTTCACTGCAGTATTTTAAGGCATAAAATACATACATAAAAAAGGCACATGAGGAATAAATAAATAAATAAAGCCTAAATAAAGAATAATAAATAAATATTCGTGTGTGTGAATGTGTTTGTGTGTGTGTGTGTGCGTGTGCGTGTGCGCGTGTGTGTGTGTGTGCGTGCGTGTGCGTGTGTGCGTGTGCGCGCGCGTGCGTGTGCGTGTGCGTGTGTGTGTGTGTGTGTGTGTGTGTGTGTGTGTGTGTGTGTGTGTGTGTGTGTGTGTGTGTGTGTGTGTGTGTGTGTGTGTGTGTGTGTGTTTGTGTGTGTGTCCGGTTGATGGTGTTTGGGCCCGATGCCATGCATGCCACGCTTGCATAATTACTGGAGCAACATATCCTAACTTAACGAGTTAAAATTCATATATTTCCTTAGTTTTGAAATTAGGAGACAATTCCTGTCAATGCCGTTAATTTGCATCTTCGTAAATCGTATCGAGTGACTCCTTGCGCCACAATAACGACAGGCCACCACCAGTAGCCTATTGCCTTGAAGAACAGAATTGTTAAGGTATAACGACCCTTTCTTCTGAGCAGCTCAACCAGACTCTCTCTGGGGATTTGCACTAGCACCTTTCCATTTCTGAAGGGGAAGAAAGAGATCGTTGGCTGACAACCAATTCCCCCCAGACTGTGTCAGACTTCTCGACAGCCGGCCAAATCATTCAATTAAATTCATTTAAAATATTTCGATGATGGTCTTTAAGTGAATGACCATGTTTTTGCTTAATAGATTTTTGGATAAATGGGCTGTTGATTGCATTAGGTGAGCCAAGTCCAGCCTTTTAGTAAGTTACTTCCAACAGCCGTTAAACGCATTTTGCGGGCTATTTAATATACGATTAGGATAATTATGCATTTCATTTAGCAAAAACTTTACCAGATTTCCGTTTAAATTAGTTAGTTTATAGCCTTTGCTTGGAAAATCGTACATGGGATTCTTTATGCATTGTTTCTAAAAAATATATATAAATTGTCCTATAGTGAGATAGCCATATCAAAAGAAATGTGTAGGCCTATCTGTATTTATCAGATTAACCCAAGGCTTGTTTAAATTAATTTGAACACAGATCCGTTAACTCCATATATCCAACTTAATGCATGGGCTGCAGAATACTGTTTGCTCTGCGCTCTTCATCTTTGACTTTCTACATTTCTTTATTTTGCGTTTGACCAACCGTCGAAATTGTGAGAAACGAAAATGGCAAGATTTTGGCAGTCAATAATAACTCAGGCAGTTACAAAATCAACTGCATTTATGAGGACAATCGCGAATTTTGTGCAGAAATACATGTGCAATACAGTTCCCCGGTAAATAGGCCTATAGCTCCCACACCTGGACTATTTAACTTTACAGTTCATGGGACATTTAACACTCCAAAAGTTCCTTTCGTTGCATAACTCCTGTTTAACAACCTCTTCTTAAGCCTCATTTACTGGACTAAAAGGTGAAAGCATAGGATTACTTTCCTCCAACAAATTCTTAATATCTGAGGCCAAGATAAATACACCAGCGATTGAAATCGGAATATACCATAATTCAACAGAAACAGAGTGTAAAGGCATCCACATACATATGTTTACGGATCAATAAATAGCGAAATAAATACATAAATAAAATAATTTACATTTACCACACAACTTCAACTGCAAATACAAATGCTTCTGCTTCACAAATATTTTTTTTCGTTTCACCAAACAGTTGAGAATGTATTTATAGAACCGACCCCTAACATGCAGGTCTCCAACACAGATGGAGTCTCCAAAGTATCCTTCTTTAGCTCATTTTTTTAAACGTAATCCTCAACTTGATGGCGATGTAAGGGTAATTCTAGTAGTTATATAACATTAAGAAGAGATTGTGTTGGGCTCCTTTGCATAGCTCCGTTTATTGCGAACAGATTAAAAGCTTTGACGCCTGAAGAAGAAAAATGAGCAATTCCATGAAGTTTCGTTGCCTTCATCAGAAGGATCGTTCAGCTTCTCGGCCAGAAAACAACGGATAGTCTTGTTTCATTTTGATGCCTCGTATAAGAATTGTGATATTTTCCGAATAGTTAGGCCTATATTGTGCACTGGATCTATTTACCACCAAACTCTAATATATGCTCCACAGCTTGTCTGTGTGTGTGTGTGTGTGTGTGTGTGTGTGTGTGTGTGTGTGTGTGTGTGTGTGTGTGTGTGTGTGTGTGTGTGTGTGTGTGTGTGTGTGTGTGTGTGTGTGTGTGTGTGTGTGTGTGTGTGTGTGTGTGCGCGTGTGTGTGTGTGTGTGTGGAATTAATTTTCATTTTCATCTCTCAAGCAGTTTCTCAGAGTTTCTCTCAAAGCGTAACAGTGTCCAAAAAGGCATACAAGTAAAAGTGACGTAGACCAGCCTACCAGACAACCCAACCAGAAGTTGCACCACAAAATCAAACTCAAACGCAATAAAACCTGTTTTATCTCTTCTTCTCATTCATGTGTTTCGTGTGTCAACAGTCCCTCACTTCTTAACTCCTCTCTAAAAACCTGGCATACATCCCCGTTGTTGAAAACCTGTGCTCCCAACTCTCCATCAATTGTGGAAAGCGCCGTGCATCTCGGCCTGCGGCTGGTAGGGCTGGCCGCGGAGGTGCAGGTCGTAGGGGAACCGGGCCTCGGGCCCCCCCCCTCGATACATGGAGTTCTGCCCGAGCGCAGCGCGGCCTGGCGCACCGCAGTAGCGCATCCCGTAAGGACTGCTCTTGCTGTATTCGGACGCGTCGTCGTGGTGTTTCAGCGAGAAGATCCCGTTGAAGTTCATCGGCGGGCTGAGCGGCCCGTCCAGGTGGGGACTCCCGCCCTCCGGGGACGCGTTCTCGTAGTAGCCGGCGTCGTACGCGGCACCACCGTAGTTGTAGTGGCGGAAGGGCTTGGCGCTGTCCGCGGTACCGCCGCCGCTGCTGCTGTGGCCTGGCGGGGCGCTCGCCTCGGAGCCGGGGTAGGGGTACATGGAGTCGTAAGGGGGGGGCCTTGCGGAGAACATGACGTCCCCGTTGTGGTCGGTGAGGAAGTTTCTGGCGTTCAGCTGTAAACACCCTGCGACTAAGTTGGTGGTGGGCTGGGACAAGCCCTTGCACAGGGTCTGCACGAAGGCGAGCAGGTCCGGCCTCTTTCCCGCGCTCAGAGTCTCGGACAGAGCCCAGATGTAGTTCTTAGCCAGCCTGAGCGTCTCGATCTTGGAGAGTTTCTGGGTTTTGGAGTAGCACGGCACCACTTTACGCAGGCTCTCCAGCGCCGCGTTCAGGCCGTGCATGCGGCTCCGCTCCCGCGCGTTCGCCTCCTGCCGTCGAACTTTGACCCGCTCGTGGCGCCCCTTGGACGGCTTCTTCCTCCGGGCCCCCCGCGTCTTGGCTATCCCGTTGGCGTCGGGCTCGTCCTCCTCCCTTTCGTCCTCGTCCTCCTCTCCGAGAGAGAGGTCCTCGTCCTCCAGCAGATCATCCTCACGCATGTCCGAGTTGGACATATCCTCGTGCATGCTGTCCCGCCGGCCGATATCCCGCGCCAGGTCCTCAGGTAATGTCTCGCGGGGGTAATTCGCACCGAACCGTGGCTCACACATCATAGCTGGTTCATCAATGGGCAATGTCAACATTTTCCTAGAAAGGAACAGCAGACACACAAACACGAACACACACAATGAGCCAGGGTGGTCCAAACAGCATATTGTTATGTCATTTAATTAGATGGTGAGTATCACACACACCCACACACACACACACCCACACGGACAGGCGTTTTACTGTTATTGCTCCCCTTTTAAAAAGCAGTTGGCCTACTCAAATCATGATAACGAAATAAAATGATCGACGAAAAGTTGATCTGAAAAAACAGTCGTCACTTTCCCCAAACAACGCGATAGGAGTATGAGTCCTACCTCTGGCTGTGTCAGCGGGCAGCAGACATGGCACCAAATATCTCCTTCAGAATACCGTCCTGCACTCTCTCCTCCTGCACAACACACAATGAGACCACGCGATGCTGTCTCCGTTTGTGTGTCTGTGTGTGTGTGTGTGTGAGTGTGTGAAGCCTTCTGTATCTCTTCCCTCTTTCTCTTCCTCTCTTCTCCTTTCCCTCTCTCTTTGAGAAATGACACTCATGCCAACTGCCAGAGTGGGTATACCCACGCCATCTGCCGCTGACGTCCCGTGGCAGCGTAGATCACGTGCTTGTTGTCCCGTGGGACCTCCATTCC